>NW_027457961.1:0-157745 GCF_050624435.1 Tenrec ecaudatus
TAAAGCTTGTTTCTGAACCTTGCCACGTCTGAGTCCGAAGAGGGAAATGAAGGTGACAAATGCTGCGAGGAGCCCTGTGCACATCTTGGCTATGGTCCTGCTTAAGTCTGTTTCATTTGAATCCCAGTTTTACCTTTCCTCCTTTCTGGGTTCCGAAGCATCAGATGGGTGCCAAACGCTTCCACGGACAACACTAAAGCTGAACAAGGTGGAGGCAGATGAAGAGCAACGGGAGGTTGGTGTTTTGGAGACTGAATACTTGGGCTTCCTAGGCCAGTCCAGCTGGTGGTTAGAGCCCTGTTTCAGATTCCACTGAAATCTCCTAGTGTCCAAGGACCAAGTGGCTCCTAAGTCCAGAATTTCTGTTACATGTCTCACCAAGGAGAAGCTGGGCCAAAATGCATTGAAGAATAAAGCAGGAGCTTGGCTTGTGAATCCACTCTCTGATTCTGAAATTTCAAAGGCTCCGTGCACAGACATTTCAACACTGAAAGCACAGCAGAGAAAATCAAAGACTTGGGCTTCCTCCTTGCCCCTCTTTTAGGGCTTTTATGGTTTTCCAAGGCGCCTCCCAGAGCCGAGTGTTGTATAGGTCATGTTTAAAAATGTCGTAGTTCTGAGGGACTTGCTGTTCTGCTTTCTTTGGCAAGGAGACCCGGTTTTTGTCTTGTGGCAAAACACAGAGCACAGATGTCTGTGGGCCCCCTCCCTTTCCCCTGACCTTTGCTCTCTTCTCTGGATACCCTACTGACCTGTTCTCCCTTACAAGATCTGAACTGCTCACACACTTCGTTAAATTCTCATCCTAGCGAGAAGCATCTGAGCATCTTATTAGAGCCTGTATGAGTTCTGTTCTGGATGCCTATTTGTGTAACTTCAGGTCTCTGGCATGGAAATGTCCCATGCCCACAGACCCACACAGGTAATATAAACTCCAACAGTAGTTTAAGGTTGAAGGTGGTCACAGGGAACACTGGGGCCCGTGTCTCCTGGTGAACCACACAGGCTGTCTAAAGGGGCTAGTTCCATCTCAATGTAGCCATGCAGGAATGTAGACCGGTTAGGTAGCAAGACAAGGGGTTGTTCCTCTCCATGCTTAGGGGGCCCCCTACAGGAGGTTGGAAGCCAATGCGGGCTAAGCCCAAGCCAGGAGAGCTTAATTGACGCCTCCCAGCTGAAAACCCTTAAAGGTTGGAATCTGGAGACCACCGCCCCTTCCCTTCAGCTGCTTCTCTGCCTTCCACTCAGCAGGGCTGAGTGTGCAGTGTCATAAGGGTGCCCGTGTTCAGTTTAGTGTAACGCCGGAACCTTCTTCTCTCATGTATATAAACCCACTCGGATTACCAACCAGGCTTTGGTGTGAATTTCTTTCCAGTGTGTAGCCAAGGACCGAGACATTTCCCACCCGAGAAACCTAACAGGCCCAGACTTACAATAAACCCATATTTTTATTTATAAAGCAAGAGGTGACCAGGTCTAGACAATAATGGTGAAGAGGGCCCTGGGTTTGAGAAAGATTCTGAAGTAGAATCCATAACCCTTAGAAATGTATTGGCCTTAGGGGAGGGGCAAAGAGGGCTGGATTGAGAAAATCTCTGGCATCCAGTTCTGACTTGACTTCTGGATCCTGAATCCTTCAGGGCCATGACCTTGCCCTCCACCCAGACCTTCCAATAGCCATCTTCTCAGAGCCTTGTTAAGTTCTCATAATACATTACACCTGCCATCCTGTGAGCAGCTACCAAACCCAGGCACTTTTTTCAAAGACAAGCTCACTCTCTCTACCCCTAAGAGCAGGTAGTTTGGGGATGATAGATATGAGATACCACAGAAGACAAATCTGTTATCTTCCATGGTGCACAAAACATGCTGTCACAACCAGGACTCATGACAATCCCTCAGTTTCCTAAATTGCTTCACTGCTACTTTTTAATTAAGCCTCATTAGATTGTCATATATTGATAAGAGGGATGACCCTGAGCTAGATGCATAAATTAAAGCTTTCCTCATCCTGTGCTTTTATATAAATGTGTTAATTATTTTTGTCATTAGTGAGAATAATGGAGGGATGGAGCAATACCAAATGGAGTTTGACAAAGTGTTGGTGTTTGCTGCTGCAAACGTGGTGCATGTCAGATACAATCTGTCACCCAGTGAGTCTGCAATTAACACCAAGGGACAAAAGTAGGATTCCCTGTAATAAATAGCCTTCCTCCCAGATGCTAATGGGGACCCAGCAGGACCCAATGTTGTGTTGTCGCAGTTGTACACGGGCCCTTAGAGGAGACAGAGCTGGTGTTTGAAACGAGTCTTGTTTGCCCCCACTTGGAGCTCATCCACCCCAGGACGGTCCTATCCACTGCCAGGGACTCGCAGCTCCCCCTCCACAGGATGCAGCCAGCTCTCCAGCTCCCAGATGCTCCACCATATGCAGGGCCTGGGACAGGACGTGGGGTGAGCAGTGGGCACTGGGCAACCTGGGGTCCCATCCAACCTGGCCCAGGGCGTGCACAATCCCACCTTGCAGGCCTCCTGGAGCGTGGCCTCTTTCCTCCTACAGTTGGCCCTTAGCTCGCCCCAGAGCTGCTGCAGTTCCTGTAGCCTCGCCTGGAAGGTCTCTGAGGCCCAGTGGCCCCCCTGCAGGCCCCTCTGTCCCTCCTGAAGCCACAGTGGGCACACAGACCTCCTCCAGCCACCAGCCTTGTGGGTGTTGGTTCTGGGCACTAGCTTGTAAGCTTCGTTCCCCCCTCTAGGTAATGGGCACAACAATGGATTTTTTTGTTTCAAGGAGAGAAACCATATACAGTCCTGAGTGGGGCCCAACTTTTGTAGATGGGAATAGAGACACTTAAAAAAGAAGGAAAAAATAGGATTGACCTCCAGTCCCTTCACTGGCAGGGACAAATGCTCTGGTCTCACTGTGTCCCCTAAAAACATCATGTCAAAATGTTTTCTTTTAAATTATGGACATCACTGCATTATAGTTACGACAGCCAAAGGTGGAAGACGCCTTTCAGTCCGTGGACAGATGGATGGACCAAGTCAGTGAGTTCGAGTTCTAGAACGGAGTCGTGTCCTTTCATTAAAATAGGGGGATAAATGTCAGGTCACAAATGAACCTTGAAAAGACATGCTGGGAATTAAATAAATAAAATTCCCAACTCACTGCCATCCAGTCAACTCTGACTCCTGGTAACCCTAAAGGGCAGAGTGGAACTGCCCCCACGGGTTCCGGGGATGGTAACTCTTTTACAGACATAGAAAGCTTCATCTTTCTCACAAGGCGCAGCTGGTGGACTTGAACTGCTGGTCTTGCTGATCACAGTCCAATTCGTAACCACTACGCGAGCAGGGCTGCTGGTAATGACATAAGCCAGACACAAAAGAACAGGTGTAGGACCGAGCCAAGTAGAGAAAGGGTGAGCACAGGCAAAGGCACAGAGGCAGGCAGATCGGAGATATATGGGTTCACGGTGGCACCCTTGGGCGGGTTAGTGCCCTGTGATCCCACTACCCATTTAATTATTATTATTATTACTTTTCCTTTCCCCGCCTCTTTTTTATCTGTCTACCATGTGTATCCCTGAATTTGGTCTGGTCCCTGCCATATTACCTGGTCCTCACCCCAGGAATGTTTATACAGTAGCTTTTCCCCTATGTCCCTTTTGCATTGTTTTTAAAGCTTTCCTCCGTGGACTCAAGTGTACTTGTCCTTTTGTGCTTGGTTTACTTCGCTTAGCATGCTTTCCTCCAGTTCTTCCCATGCAGTGATGTGCTTCAAATTTTCATCACTACTTTTTAGCGATGTGTAGTACTCCATTATATGTATGTACCACATTTTTCCCCCCCACTGAAAAAGAAGTCTTTATTCTGATCCCACCAGCTGTACCATCTGTTATGTGCCTTCCTCCTTGACAATCTGGTCTTTCTTGAGTGGTCCCATGAAAGCTTTTTTCTCTTCCACGGTCTGGAAACGGCCATGGCCCAACTTGGAGGTGGTGTCGATGAACTTGAGGTCGATCTTCTCCAGGGCACGGCGCTTAGTCTGCACCAGCAGGGACTTGTGCAGAGTCAGCACCCGCTTCTTGGTGCCCACCATGCCGCCATTCAGCATAACAAAGTCATTGATCACTTCCCCATAGTGGACAAAGTCGCCCTGGGGTTGTTGCTCTTGTCCGAGAGATCTTAGTCGGTGGAGGCATTGTTCTTGATAAGCTTGCCGTCCTTGATGAGGTAGCCCTGGCCAATCTTATAGATCTTGTTGATCTCTGTGCGGTGGTGGTAGCCTTCCTGCCCAGTGTGGGTCATCGAGAAGGCCACACGGGTGGGATGCCAGGCCCCGATACAAGCCACCTTGCACAACCCTCGGTGGGTCTTTCGGGGCAGCTTCTTGGTGTGCCAACGACTGGTGACCCCTTTGTAGCCTTTGCCCTTGGTCACCCCCGTGATGTCGATCATTTCATCCTGCCCGAACACCTGGTTCACTGGCACCAGCTTCTCTCGGGCCCAGTCCAGCTTCTCAGCCACGGAGCCCCCGTTCACCTGCATCTCCGTCAGGTGCGCCTTCTCCTGGCACAGGAGGAGCAGGTGCTTCTGGGTGTGGGCGATGGCGCGCATGACCGGGCAGGACTTCTTCATGCTGCTAAAGTCTTTCTCGAGCTGCTTCTTACCCTCGTCATCCTGCCACTTCTTGCAGTACTTGGTGAAAGCCTTCTTCTTCGACTTGTGCCAGTTCTTGTAGAACCGCCGCTTGCACTCGTCGTCACTGATGTGTTCCGCAAAGACCGTCTTGAAGGTCCGGAGGCCGTGAGGTGTCTACACATAGCCCACGATGCCCACCACCAACATGGGAGGGGTCTCCATGATGGTCACGGCCTCCACCACTTCCTTCTTGTTCACCTTGGAGCCTGGCCTGTCGACCTCGCGCACAATGTGGGTCATGCCGGCCTTGTAGCCCAGGAAGGCCGTCAGGTGGACCGGCTTGGAGCCATCATCCTTGGGGAAGCTCTTCACCTTCCCGCCTTGCCGGCTCCTGCGCTTCCGAGGCAGGAAGCCCAGAGCCCCATGCTGGGGCGCCAAGAACTTCCGGTGTGACATTACATCGTTGATCCCCGCTGGTAGAGGTACCCTAGCTTTTTAATCCAATTGTCAGGTGATGGAAATTTGGCTTGTTTCCAATTCCTTGCAATTGTGAACTGTGCCAATGAACTTTGGAGCACAGATGTTTGATCTTGGTTTGTTTCTTGCCCAGTAAGAGTGTGGGGGGGGGTTGCTTGGTCATATGGTAACTCTATTTCCATCTGTTTTAGATATCGCCAGTAGACCTCTTTCTTACACACATATGAGTCTCCCTGGATTTGTTTCACGGATGATGTGTCTGGGTCATTGTGTGGTCGTGGTCTCTTTTAAGACTTGATCGATGTTTTCTTTACATTGTTTGTCCTGAAGGTCTCTTTTGTACCCTAAAACAAGGAGTCAAGGAGATGCATGGGACTTGATTGCTGAAGGGGGGCAGGAGTGAAGAAATGGACCCAAAGGGTGTCCATACCACTTCTGGGCTCTGCTCTGGAGCTGTGCCAGCTGTCCATGAACTGTTGGCACCTGTGGCCGAGGCTGCGGGCTGACCCCAGGCTTCTCTGGCAGAGGAGGGCTGCCTTCTGCTCTGGGATATGGGGGATGTCCGGAGGCTGAAGAAGGGGATCAAGTTGTGATCAAGAGGCCCCTGGCATGGGAGTGTACTGGCTCAGCTCTTCCTCTGCAGCGTCCCACAGAAGAGGTCCCCTGGCCTGGCCCCGATGCTAGACCCAGTGGCATACCTGCCCCTGAACTTGGAGGAGGCCCATCTCCTGCTCCAAGGCCTCGTGTCTGTGCAGCAGCCTCTCTATGCTCTCAAGAGCCTTCCCAAGGTCCAGGACTCTAGCAAGGGCACACTGTGGAGGACGGGCACATTACAGGCTTGGCCTCTGCCCTTCTGCCCAGGGTTCTCTTCGATCCTTTCTTCCTGGCTGGTCTTGGTCTTGGCCTCGGGCAGGTGACAGAGTCTGATTAGTGTCTGTACAGTGACACTGCGGGTGTTGGGGACAAGGCTGCTGGATGGAAAACCAGTACCTAGCAGGGGTCCCAGCTCTTCCTGTCAATTCCCTTCCTGCCTCCCTTCCATGGGGTTTCTGTCTCATAGGCCAGGTGTTTCTGAAACCGCATCAGCTTCTCTTTGTGGTCCCCAAGAGGGACAGGCTATTCCAGCTGCTGGCCCCACCCCTGGATCCAGTCGCCGTCCTGTGTGATGGTGGGGACATGAGTGCCCAGATGTTCATACTGCCTTGGTCCCAAGCGGTGACCCCGTCTACCCCTCGGGCTCTGCCAAGGAGTGAAATGCTGACCAAGCTCAGGGACAGCACAATAATTTTTCTTTCACCCAAGATGACAGGGCCCAGGCCCATCAGTCTTCAGATCTAGGAAGTGGCTGGGCATGGGCCATGGGTGGGTTCTCATGTGGAGGGTGCCCCTCAACCACCACTGGGGCCCTGTCTACTCTGCCCATCAGGATGACAGGTGTCCACACGGGTCTGAGAATCAAGGGCCCTGGGCTCCAGTCCTAGCTTTGCCCCTGGAAAAGCCATTAAACTCTCCACATCCCGTTCCACCGCAGGCCGCCCCTTGGCCCCTAGTGGGGCTGAAGGTCACTTGTAAAGGTGAAAAGGGGTTCAGGTGGGGTGCCCTCTGACCTGGCTACCAGCCCTGAGAAAGCCGGCAGTAATCAGAGAGGTGTGAAGCTTGTGTCACTGACCTTCTCCCAGGGCTTCCACTCAAGCCGGCCGCTCACGTATTGTGCCCAGCAGGCCCTGAACCCAGGGGCCTTGCAGCACCCTGGCCTGTTCTCTCAGCACAGCCTCCTGCATAGTGGGAGGTGGGAGGTGGACCCAGCCCTGAGTACCGAGTGTACCCCTGCTGGGGCTGGCTCACAGCCCATAGCCCTCACTATAAGTCCCGGGGGCCTCCCCTCAGCTCTGCAGTTGAGGGTTGGCCAGGCTCCTGGGCAGAAGGAAGCAGGGGCCATGTGATATGGGCAGATCCAAATGCCCTCTGTGGTCCCCAGAGTGTGGCCTAACCCATCCCCATGCACTTCTGGGTGCTTGGGCACCTCGGCTTGGTCACCAGCCCTGGATTGGAGCCCCTGGCTCCTTGGTAATCCCTCACCCACCAGCACAGGTTCGGTGTGCATACACACCTCACCCGTGTTCCCCCAACAGTCTGGATACCCCGGCCCTATCAGGGTCATGCCCATGACCGTCCCGGCCATCACCTCCCTGTCCTGTGTGCTCAGCACCTCGGGAAGGTGCCATGCTTCTGGATCAGCCGCTCCACCTCTTCCACAGAGCCCTCCAGGACACTGGCTTCCTGGGAGACCTGGGGCAGCCATGGAGGTGACACAGAGGTGGGGGGGGGTGATCGGGGGCACAGATGGTGGTTTAAAGGGAACCCTAGACAGCAACATCTGCCAGAACCTTGGTTTACAGCCTGGGCTCTCTGGGGGTGCCTCAAGGGGCCTGCGGCTGGGGGGGGGGGGAGGTGGGTGCTGAACAGGAGGAGAAGGAACCTGAGGAAGAAGAGCATTCCAACCTGGGGGCTGTTAGGAACATCCCAACTTCTGACGAGGTGGTGAGGAGCCCCATCAATTTCCAACCAAACAGCATAGGGCTTGGCTGGCCGGGGCCAGGTGCGGGGAGGAGATGGCCCTGAGTGACCTGAGGCTCAGGAGTCCCCTTGGCCACTTGGGAAGACACACTATCTAGCTCCGTATCAGAATAGCAGCCAGTGATCCAGGAAGCAAGGCGGATTGGGGTGGTACTACAGGAGGACTGGAGGTCCTGGGGTCAGTGTGTCTGTGTGTGGTGAGGAGAGCTGTCTCCTGGGCCTGCAGGATCTTGTCCAGCTTCCACACTGTCTGAGGAAGAGCTGCTTGCGGTGCATGGCCTGCCGTCTCCCTTGCTTCCGTTCCCAGGCCTGAAAGACCTGCTCCCAAGCATCCTGCAGGGCACATAGCCTTTCCTGGACCTGGGCATGGGCATGGACACAACCGAAGGTGGTGCTGAGGGAAGCTCCAGAGAAAAGGTGCTTGACTGTCCCACCCAAGGGGAGGGTATTGTTTGTGTTTCCACAGGGAAAGAGGGACCAGATATCAAGCCAGTGCCAGATGAATGCAGTGTGCCCGCACGGAGTGGGGAGCCAGTGGAGGGGCCTGAGGGCTGGGCTCCCATACCAGCTATGTGGACAACTGCCCCTGTCCCCAGAAGAATTTACTTCAGAGGACAGCACTGAAGCTGCATCTAGGAGAGAGGGGCATGTTTGATCAGAGCAAATGGGAGCAAAGAAGGGGGAGGAAGAGAGAGTGGAGCATATCCAGGCCCATCAGGCCTGGAGGACGATATCCCGGCTCTGAACAGCCAGTGGACAGAGTGGACAATGTGGCTGGTCCCACTATGAGACACACCGTCCATTGATGGCCCAGTGCCCTAAGGGGGACAACACTGGAGACTCAGGGTTAGAACTGGCCCAGACTGATCCTATGGCACTGAGGCAAACCACTAAAAGTGTGTGGCAGAGCAACCGTGGGAGCAGAGCAGGGAGACCCTGAGGTAGTACAAAGGACAGACTCTGGGGCCAAAGCATGGTACCCCATTGGACCTGACTGAAGGACACGCCTAGAGATTAAAAATCAGACCTTCATCTATGTATAGGTTTTTCTTTCTTTAAAATTTTTTTCTTTTATTTTATTCTTAAAAAAACATTTTATTAGGGACTCATACAACTCTTATCACAATCCATACTTACATCAGTTGTATAAAGCACATCTGTACATTTTTTTGCCCTCATCATTTTCAAAGCATTTGCCTTCCAAAATTAATTTATTCTTCTATGGGTAATTGGTTTCCTTTTTGTTGTCATTGCTGTGTTCTCACTCATTGCCTATCTTGCAATGACTTGATTTTTGGTGCATATTATTATCTCTACAGACCTATCTAGATACGATAGACTGCATCAATAGTTTGGAGGAGAAAACAAGGGGACCAATAGTTCCGGGGGAATAGGGGAGTGGGAGAGAAGGGGGCAAAGGGGTAGTGCTGACCAACCCAGGGACAGGGGAGCAATAAGTTATTCAAAATCAGTAGCAAGGAGGGTGTGAGTGGTCTGGTAGGGATTCAGCAAGGGCAAGGTAACCGAGAGAAATTACTGAAACCCAAATGAAGGCTGAGCATGATAGTGGGACAAGAGGAAAGTAAAAGGAAATAGAGGAGAGAACTAGGTGACAAAGGGTATTTATAGAGGTCCAAAGACTGGAATGTACATATGTAAATATATTTATATGAGTGTAGGGAAACAGATCTATGTGCATATATTTATAGGTTTAGTACTAAGGCAGCAGATGGACATTGGGCCTCCACTCAAGCACTTACTCAATGCAAGAGCACGTTGTTCTATTAAATTGGCATTCCAGGATTCACACCTTCCCGACACGATTGCTGAAGAAAAATGTGTGCATAAGCAAATGTGGTGAAGGAAGGTGACGGTGCCCGGCTATCAAAAGATATAGCGTCTGGGGTGTTAAAGGCTTGAAGATAAATAAGCGGCCATCTAGCTGAGAAGTATCAAAGCCCACATGGAAGAAGAACACCAGCCTGGCTGACCACGAGGTGTAGAAGGGACCAGTTATCAGACATCAAAGAACTAAAACTCGTATCAGTGGGTGCCCACCTTCCTGATACGATCAGTGAAGACAAACGTGTGCATAAGCAAATGTGGTGAAGAAAGCTGATGGTGCCTGGCTGTCAAAAGATATAGCATCTGGGATCTTTAAGGCTCAAAGATAAACAAGTGGCCACCTAGTTCAGAAGCAACAAAGCCCACATGGAAGAAACACACCAGCCTGTTTGACCACGAACTGTCGAAGGGATCATGAGGTATCAAGAATCAAAGAACAAAAAATCATATCATTGAAAATGTGGGTGAGTGCAGAGTGGAGACCCAAAGCCCATTGGTAGCCAACCGGACACACTTTACTGAAGGGTTGTGGGGAGGAGATGAGCCAGTCAGGGTGCAGGGTAGCAACGATGAAACATATAACTTTCCTCTAGTTCTAAAATGCATCCTCCCCCCACTCTCATGATCCCAATTCTACCTTACAAATCTGGCTAGATAAGAGGGTGTACATAGGTACAGATAGGAACTGGAAACACAGGGAACGCAGGACAGATGACTCCTTCAGGACCAGTGGTGAGAGTGGCGATGCCTGGAGGGTGGAGAGAATGTGGGGTGGAAAGGGGAAATTGATTACAAGAATCTACAAATAGCCTCCTACCTGGGGGAGGGACAGCAGAGAGGAAGGAAGGGGGAGACTTTGGACAGTGCAACATATGATAAAATAATATTAATTTATGAATGATGAAGGTTTCATGAGGTGGGGAGGGAGAGGGAAAATGAACAGCAGATATTAAGGGCTCAAGTAGAAGGCAAATGTTTTGAGAATGATGATGGCAACAAATGTACATATGTTATTTTTTTTTAAAAAAAAACCCTTTTATTATTTAAGCTTAATTTATTCCCAAGCCATGAGTTTTTGCTTCTTCAGTTTCTTCTGGGAAATCTTTTTCTTCAGTGCAACCTCCTCTTCTGGCTTGGGAACGATTTGTTCCTTCTCAGTCAGGATCATTTCAATGTGGCAGGGGGAGCTCCTGTGTGGATTAATCTAGCCAAGAAATCTGTAAGTCCGGTGGTGCATCTTGGGGGCTTTGTTCACCTGGATGTGCTCGATGACCTGAGAATCCACATCTAAACCCTTAAGTTCAGCATGACTTTCTGCATTTTTAAGCATGTGAACCAAACATTCAGCACTCTTTTTGGGCTACCAACTCTGGGTCCCACCCCACTGTTTGGCCTGGGCACATCTACCAACACCATCATTGTCCCGTCGGAAAGGCACACACTGCTTCTGCAGAGTGACGTCTTTCAAGTATTTGGTGGCTTTCCAAATGTGCATGCCTTTGATGGCCTGGGCAGTTTCACGGGTGTTTTTGAAGTGGACCCGGAGATTCGACCCTCTGTATTTGCAGGATTTTGTAGGGTTTTCTGGGTCAAATGAGTAGCGAACCATTTTAGCAGGTCACCTCAGGCCGCTACAGTTAGAGGAAGAGTCTGTACATATGTTCTTGACACAATGTATGTATGTATGAATTGTGATAAGAATTGCACGAGCCCCCAATAAAATGATTAAAAAAATAGAAAAGAAAGGTGCTTGGCCCTGTGGGGCCAGGGTGCAGTGGTCCAGTGGGCTGGGGGAGGGCCAGAAAGGGGAGCCGACCTCCACGGCGGACGGCCCTGTAGCCTGGAGCACCTGCTGTCCCCGCTGGGTGGCGCACTGGTGCAGCTCCTTCTGGGCCTCCAGCTTGGCCCGCAGCTCTTGATGGACACTGAAGTTTTCGGCTCCACTGCCGGGGTCTTGGGGCTCCTCCACCACCTGCAAATCTCACTGCACACTGGCTGCCCAGGAGGCATAGTCTTGCACCTGGAGCCTGGGAGAGCACGGGAGAGCATGGGGTGAGGGGACCTGGTACCGAGGCAGCATCACAGCCGGCCTGAGTCCACCACCACTCATGTCCAAACCTCCATGTCTCTGCCGCTCAATCCCACAGCCTTACCAAGTGTCTACTCGGCCTCAGCTCTGCCTGCCACCCCTCCTTCCCCCCCAGTTTTCCAGGGCCAATGAAGTCCCTCATGGGCCGCTTGATAGCTTTGCCCACCCATGCACAACTTTGCCAGACCCCCACTTAGAGGTAGCCTTTGGTGTGAGAGCCGAGGGACTAGGGACACTTGTCCCTTCACTGCCTCACTGTGCAGATGGAGGTTTATGGTGTGTTTTTTTAAATTTAAGTTTATTTATTTTATTGGGGGCTCTTACAGCTCTTGTTACAATCCATACACCAATTGTATCTGACATAGTCATACGTATATTGCCATCATTCTTTTCTAGACATTTATTTTCTGTTGAGCCCTTGGGATCAGCTCCTCTTTTTTTCCTCCTCCCCCAATCATGGTTACTTGATAGATTATAGATTGTTATTATTTTCATATCTCACATCGACCATTGTCTCTTTTATCCTCAGGTTTCTGTTGCTCCTCTCCCTGAGAGGGGTGTGTGGTTATATGTCATTCATTGCTATCGGTTCCCGTTCCTCCCATCCTCTACCTCCCTTCCCCCTACCCTTTTGGTATCTCTATTCCCATTCCTGTTCCTGGGTTTCATGTGTCATGAGTTTTATCTCTTGCTGATATCTATGCACTCTAGTCCAGAGTGGGAAGCGGCACTGGGGTGATGATAGTGGGGGGTGAGGAGGCCTCAAGGTGTCAGAGGCAGATTGTGTGATTCATTGGTGCGATCCATGTCTCCTCAGGAGGGCCTCCACCCAGTGGGACACAGCATCTGGGAGGCTTGTGGCTTTCTCCTGAGACAGCATGGTGGCCAAGGGCCCGGGCATTGAGTGTGGGACTCTGGGCCTGGGGTGGCAGCACTTGCAGAAGCCACCCCCTCCCCCAGGCACCCACCTGGATACGGGCGAGCACGTGAGACAGTTGGCTGTGAACTTTGAGGGTGGCCTCAGCGTCTCAGAGCAGGTGGGGTCTGGCCTGAGTCAGCTCCCACAGCTCCAACCAGGCAGCCCTGCCCCCAGACGGGGGTCAGCAGTTATCCCAGCATGCTCATTCCTCCCCCTCAGCTTCTGTCTGGTCAACCCTTCAGCTTCTTGCCTGGGTTTAGAACTTGTCCTAAGCTTCCAGAGGGCCACCGTCCTGAGATCTTGCTCGGCGCTTTAGGCCTTTCTGCAAACTCTCCTCCCAGGAGCCCATTATCACTAGCAGTTTACCCCTTGCTCTAACGATGCTCCAGGAGGCCTGCTTGGGAAGTGTTGGGCTGTTGCCTGGTTCAGTCCCACTAACTGCTCCTCAGGAGAAAGAAGAGGTTCCCTGCTCCTGGAAAGATTTACTGACTTGCAAACCCTCTGGAGGATCCCCATGAGTCAGCAGGTGGGGTCATTCTAAAGCCCGGCACACGGCAGGTAGCCACGTTGTGTGCCACCCAGGCATGCTGTGTGTTTGGAGGAGACTGCACACCCTTCAAAGGTAGAAGCTGCACCCCTCCATGGTTCTTGCATGCAGCAAATGCCGGGCCCCTGAGACTCCGGGCCAGCCTCTGGGCTAGGATCATGGGCAAATCGGGATCTCGCCTAAGCTCCATCTGGGCTGGAAACGCAGTAGCTTGTACTGTGACCTGGGTCAGCCTGGGGCTGTGCAGGGCATCCTCAGCCCAGCTCAACTCTTCCCAGAACGCCCCTGCAGGTGCAGGGAGCCCGTGGCTTGGGAAAGTGACCCTGCTAAGTGGGCTTTGTGACCAGGCTCCCTGATCCACCGACCCAGCTTTGCCTCCTCCACAGGCCGCAGACAGCAGGGGCTGCCCTGGGTTCCCTGAACTCGGGCCCTCTCTAGAGACAGTGGTTTGGCAGAGCCGCAGCACAGCAAGGGTCTCCCTGGAAGCCTCTTTATCCCATGCCCAGCACCTCCTCCCAAACTCAACCCTGCTCCAGGCTGCTGGTACTCACTGTAGGTCCTCTCACCACTGCTGGGCCCTGGGGGCAGTGCTGGGCCACCACTCCAGCAGGCTCTCCGCTAGTGGGGCAGGCTGCCCCCTGGTGGCCACCCATCTTCACTTGATGCCTAAACATTGCAAACTTGGTTAAGAGGAGCGAAGAGAGAAGAGGGGTCACAGGGGGCCCTGGCTGGTGGGCTGTAAGACACCTCAGTGAGTGACTGGGCAGGGCAGGACTGAACAGCCACAGAACTTGCCCCTCTACGCAGAGAGGGGAATAGGAAGCCACAGCTGTCCTCAGTCCAGACTGATGTTCCCCATCAGCCCCTTGTGCATGCAGCCCCCCCTCCACTACCCGTCTTCATTCGGCTCCAGGGCACCTTCCTTGCCCCTAGCCCCTTCCTCACTAGGGTGTGCTCACAGACCTCTCTCCTCTGGCCACCTGCTGCTGGCTGCTCAGCCAGCTCTGCAAGTCCTCAGCTTCCCTCAGGAAGCCCTGCAGTGCCAGCATCCTCTTCAGATCCTGGCCCCTGTGGTGACAGCCTGAGTCCCCCAACAGTTAGTGTGCATGTGTCCACACTCTGGAGGTCATGGGACCCAATCAAAGGGGCTGCCTGAAGGACAAGGTTCTTCATGGTCTTTGCCCAGGCTGCTCCTCTGGATTCAAGAAGCAAACCCAGGGCATGGGGAGTTGGGGCTGGCGAGGGTGTGGTGGGGGGAAGGGCATTTGACTGGAGCCAGGGTGCTGAGCCCCTGCCCAGCAGGCTCTCCTCAAAAGTTTGTGGGAAGAGGAAACAGTGAAGGACTCATCTTTTCCTGACACATGTCTACAGGCCTCTGTCACGGTTCTCTTCAAGGCAGGGGTAGCATCTAGGGGAATAAGCAACCCCAGCCAGTTTTCTGGTACCCACGGATGCAGTGACCCTCACTGTTGGGCTGCCAACTCCCGCAGTGCCTGCAGCTGCTTCCAGAGCTTCCCCTGCATCACACACAGCTGCTCTGAGACCTCAGTTACAAGGATCTACGTATAACTTCCTCCCTGGGGGATGGACAACGGAAAAGTGGGTGAAGGGAGACAAAATATGTAAGATCTGACAAATTATCAAGGGTTCATGAGTGAGGGGGGAACAGGGAGGGCGGAGAAAAATGAGGACATGATGCCAGGGCTTTAAGTGGAGAGCAGATGTTTTGAGAATGATGAGGGCAATGAATGTACGGATGTGCTTTACACAACTGATGTATGTATGGATTGTGATAAGAGTTGTATGTGCCCCTAATAAAATGATTTTTAAAAATTAAATCATTATAATTTCTTAGGACAATGCCATTTGTATTTCAAAGCAACATTCACGAAAGCTATTTTTTCACCTTCACTATGTTCTATTTAGTTTTAGATAGAGCAAAAACAATTCTTATGCCTTTTTATGAGATGTAATGCAAGGAGACATAAATTAATGCATAATTAAAAATTTGAATCAACAAAATATTTTGTTAAAGAATTTGACCTTTTGTGAAAATCATAGAAAGCATATAGCATTTTATTGAAGGGTTGGGAATATTTTCCTCTATTTTATTCTAGTATTTGGTCTGAGGTTCTTACGGCATATTCTGATTGTTGTCATGTAAGAGAATGTACATTCCATATAAGAGAAAACTTTCCTTATAATATTTTCCTATCCATTGCTTCCTGCTGAATCTCTCATTTGTTCTTTTATCATTATTTTTTCCTATAAAAAACCCAGGCTGCTTAATTTTATTCTTATTAATCATTTATATAAGTTAGGAAAATATTTATTATATATACATTTTTATTAAAAATCTTTTATTGGAGACTCTTACAACTTTTGTTGCAATCCATATTGATTGCATCAGGCATTTTGTACATATGTTGCCTTCATTCATTTATAGACATTTCTTTCTTTTTCTTTTTTAAAATCATTTTATTGGGGCTCATACAACTCATCACAATCCATACATGCAGCAGTTGTGCAAAGCACACTTATACATTCATTGCCTTCATCATTCTCAAAATTTGCTTTCCGCTTGGGTTCCTGGAATCAGCTCATTTCCCCTTTCCCCTCTCCCCCTCTCATCCTGCTCCTCTTCCGTCATGAACCCTTAATAATTTATAAATTATTATTTTCTCTTATCTTACACTGCGCGGCGTCTCCCTTCACCCAATTTTCTGTTGCCCATCTCCCAGGGGGGAAGTTATATGTAGATCCTTGTGATCGGTTTCCCATTTCTACACCCACTTCCCTCCCAGTATCGCCACTCTCACCGCTGGTCCTGGGGGATTCATCTGTCCTGGATTCCCCTTGTTTCCAGTTTCCATCTGTAGCGCTGTGTATCTTCTGGTCTAACCAGGTTTGCAATGTAGAATTGGGATCATGAGAGGTGGGGGGAGGAAGTGTTTAATAACTAGAGGAAGGTTGTGGGTTTCATTATTGCTACACTGAACCCTGAGTGACTCATCTCCTTCCCACTACCCCTCCGCAAGGGATGTCCAGTTGTCTACAGGTGGGCATAGGTCCCCCGTCATGCACTCCCCTCATTCACGATGATATAATCCCCCCTCCCGCCTTTGTTGCTTGAAAAC
Organism: Tenrec ecaudatus; assembly: GCF_050624435.1. Classification (NCBI taxonomy): domain Eukaryota; kingdom Metazoa; phylum Chordata; class Mammalia; order Afrosoricida; family Tenrecidae; genus Tenrec; species Tenrec ecaudatus. Next base: position 16,233 of record NW_027457961.1, read on the forward strand.
TGGTCCCCTAGTCCTTCATGATCACACATGTTGGTGTGATGCTTCCATGTGGGCTTTGTTGCTTCAGGGCCTGCTTGTTTACTTTCAAGCCTTTAAGACCCGGGACGCTATATCGCTTGATAGCCGGGCACCATCAGCCTTCTTCACCACACTTACTTATGCACACATTCATCTTCAGCGTTTATGTGGGGAAGGTGATCACACAATAATGGTTTTTGTTCTTTGGTGTCTGCTACCTGATCCCTTCAACACCTCGTGTTCACTTAGGCTTGTGTGCTTCTTCTCTGTGGGCTTTGTTGCTTCCGAGCTAGATTTCAGCCTGTTTGCCTCAAGCCTTTAAGACCCCCAGAGTTTCATTATATTGTGCAGAGAGTGGCTATGAGCCAAACCCACTCGACTACACCCAACAACAATAACAACAGGGCTTGTGCTTCTAACAATATGCTGAAGAAGACCTTAAGAGAATCTCCCCTTTCTTTTAGAGCAGCGGCTCTCGACCTGTGGGTCGTGTCTACTTAGGGGGTCAAACAGCCCTTTCATGAGGTGGCCTGAATTATAGCAGTAGCAAAATTACAGCTATGATGTAGCAACAAAAATAATTTTATGGTTGGTTGGTCACGACTACATGAGGAACTGGATGAAAGGGTCGTGAGTAAGAATGTTGAAAACCACTGTCCAAGAGGAAGACTCAATTCTTGATACAGTTGAAGGGCAACAAAATAGACTCAGCCCCAATATAGATGGGATAGCACAGTGGCTGCAACAATAAACACAAGCCAAAGAAACACTGCAAGGATGGCACAAGACGGGACAGTGTTTCATTATATTGACATAGAGTTGCTATGAGTCAAAACCCACAAGAAAAAAAAACAGGACTTGTTTTTCTAACAATGTACCTAAGTAGACCTGAAGAGAACCTCCTATTAGTTTAGCGCAGCGGTCCTCAAACTGAGGGTTGTGACCCCTTTTGGGGCACGAATGACCCTTTCACGGCAGTGGGCCGTTCATTAAAGTGGAAAAATTAGAGTTATGATGTAGCAATGAAAATAATTTCATGATTTGGCAGTCACCACTACATGAGGAATGGTATGAAAGAGTCATGGCATTAGGAAGGTTGAGAACCACTTCCCTAGAGGAAGACAGAATTCTTGGTAGAGTAGAAGGGCAGCAAAGGAGAGGCAGCCCCTACAAGATTGATTAGCCCAGTGGCTGCAACAATGAGCACAAGCAAATGAACAACTCTGAGCATGGCATTGGACTGGGCAGCATTTCATTATATTGTGCATAGAGTTCTTGTGACCAGAAACCCACTCAACAGCACTCAACAAAAATAACTACAGGACTTGTGCTTCTAACAATATGGTGAAGTAAGATTTAAGAGAAAGTCCTTTAACTTTAGAGCAGCAGTTCTCAACTTGTGGGTCGCGCCCCTTGGGAGGGTAGAATGACCCTTTCACAGGGGTGGCCCGATTCATAACTGTAGTACAATTACAGTGACAAAGTACCAATGAAAATAATTTTATGGTTGTGGGTCCCCACTAAATGAGAATCGATATGAAAGGGTAGTGGCATTAGGAAGGTTAAGAACCACTTCTCTAGGGCAAAACACAAATTTGGTACAGATCGGAAGGAAGAGAGTGGCAGTCTCCAACAAGTTGGATTAGCACAGTGGCTGCAACACTGAGGCCAAGCACACAAGCACGGTGAGGGTGGCACAGGACAGGGCAGCGTTTCATTATATTGTGCATAGAGTTGCTAAGAGTCAAAACCCACTCGACGGAACTTAACGACAATAACTACAGGACGTGTACTTCTAACAATATGCTGAACTAGATCTTAAGAGAAACTCCTCTAAATTTAGAGCAGTGGTTCTTTACTTGTGGGTTGCGACCCCTATGGGGTTTCAGACGAGCCTCTCACAGGAGTTGCCAATTAATAACAGTAGAGAAATCACAGTAATGGAGTAACAATGAAAAAAAATTACTGTTGGAGGCTCAGCACAACATTAAGAATTGTATAAAGGAGCCATGCCATTAACAAGGTTCAGAAACACTGCCCAAGAGGAATACACAAAACGTGGTACTGCCGAAGGGCAGCAAGTGAGAGGCAGACCCTACAAGATGGAATAGCTCAGTGGCTGCAACAATGAGTGCCATCAACAAATCACTGTGAGGACAGCACAGGACGGGGCAGCGTTTCATTATATTGTGCGTAGAGTTGCTGAGAGTCAAAACCCACTCGACGGCAACTAACAGCAACACAAAAAGGACTTGACTTCTAAAAATATGCTGACGTAGATCTTAAGAGAAACTCCTCTTAGTTTAGAGCAGGGTTCTCAACCTATGAATCACGAACCCTTTTGGGGAGTGAGTGGGTTGAATGACCCTTTCACAAGGGTTGCCTGATTCATAAGATTAGCAAAATTACAGTAATGAAATATCAGCGAAAATTTTGTATGACTGGGGGTCCACCACTATATTGGGAACTGCATGAAAGGGTCATGGAATTAGGAAGATTGAGAACCATTGTCCGAGAGGAAGACACAAATGTTGGTAGAGTAGAAGGGCAGCAAAGGAGAGGCAGCCCCTCCAAGTTGGAATACCTCAGTGGCTGAAACAACCAGCACAAGCAAAGAACCATTGTGAGGAATGCACAGGATGGGGGAGCGTTTCGTTACATTTTGCATAGAGTTGCTATGAGCCAAAACCCACTTGAAGGCACCTAAATACAATAACAACAGGACTTTTGCTTCTAACTTTTGCTGAAATATATCTTAAGAGACATTCTTCATAGTTTGGAGCAGAGATTCTCAACCTGTGGGTCAGGACTCCATTAGGGTGATGAACTACCCTTGCACAGGGGTGGCCCAATTCATAGCAGTAGCTTCATTACAATTATGAAGTAGCAATGAAGATAAATTTATGAGTGGGATTGTACCCACTACATGAGGAGTGGTATAAAAGGCCTGTGGCATTATAGGAAGGTTGAGAGCCACTGTCCTCGAGCAAGAAAGAAATCTTGGCAGAGCAGAAAGGAAACAAATGAGAGGCAGACCCCCAATGATAGATTAGCGCAGTGGCTGCAACAATGAGTGCAGACAAGAAACCACTGTGAGGATGGCACAGGACGGGGCAGCGTTTCATTATCTTGTGCGTAGAGTTGCTGAGAGTCGAAATCCACTGGGCAACACCTAACAACAATCACTGTAGGACTCATGCTTTTCATAATATGGTGCTGTAGATCCTAAGAGAAACTCCTCTTAGTATAGAGCAGTGGTTCTCAACCTGTGGGTCGCTAGCCCTTTGGGGGGGGGTCAAATGACCCTTTCACAGTGGAGGCCTGATTCATAACTGTAGCAAAATTAAAGTTACGAAGTAGCAATGAAAATAATTTTATGATTGGGGGTTCATCACTACCTGAGGAAATGAATGAAAGGGCAGTAGAGGGGCAGCAAAAGAGAGGGAGCCCCTCAAAAGTTGGATTAGCCCATGGCTTCAACAGTGACAACAAGCAAAATAACCACTGTGAGGGTGGCACGAGACGGGGTCACGTTTCATTATATTGTGTATAGAGTTGCTATGACCCAGCACACACTCAAAGGCACCAAACAAAAACAACAGGACTGTGCTTCGATGAATATGCTGAAGTAGACCTTAAGAGAAACTCCCCTTAGTTTAGACCAGTGGTTCTCAAACTGTGTCACAGTGCCTTTAGAAGACTAATGAACCTTTCACATGGGTGGCCTGATCCATAACAGAAGCGAAATTACAGTTATAATGTAGCAATGAAAATATTTTATGGTTGGGGTGACACCACTACATGAGGACTGGTATGAAATAGTAGTGGCATTCAGAAAGTTGAGAACCACTATTCTTGAGGAAGACACAAATCTTGGTACGGAAGGTCAGGAAAAGAGAGGTAGTCCCTAACAAGATGGATTACCACAGTGGCCGCAACAATGAGCACAAACAGAAGAACCACTGTGAGGATCCACAGGGCAGCACAACGTTTCATTACATTGTGCATAGAGTTGGTATGAGCCAAAACCCACTCGAAGGCAGCCAAAAACAAGAACAGGATTTGTGCTTCTAACAATATGTTGAAACATACCTTAAAAAGAAACTCCTCTTAGTGTAGATTAGCAGTTCTCAAACTGTGGGTCGTGATGCCTTTTGGGGGGTGGGGTGGAGAATGACAATATCACATGGTGGCCTGATTCATAACAGTAGCATAATTTTAGTTATAAAGTAACAAGGAAAGTAATTTTATGATTGGGGGGGGGCACCAATACATGAGGAATGGTGTGAGAGAGTCGTGCATTAGGAAGTTTGAGAACCACTGCCCTAGAGGAAGACACAAATCTGGGTACAGTAGAAGGTCAGCAAATATGAGGCAGTCCCCCAAAAGATGGATTAGCACAGAGAATGCAACAATGAAAGAAAACAAAAGAAAAGTGTGAGGGTGTTAGAGGATGGAACAGTGTTTCATGATACTGTGCATAGAGTTGTTATGAGCCAACTATGAGCCAAACCCACTCGACAGCCCCTAACAACAATAAGAACAGGACTCGTGCGTGTAATAATATACTGAGCTAGACCACAGGAGAAACTCCTCTTAATTTAGAACAGCGGTTCTCAGCCTGTGATTTGTGACCACTTTGGTTGGTTGAACAACCCTTTCACAGGGTGACTAGATTCATAAGACTTGCAAAATTACAGTTATGGAAAAACAGTAGAAAAAAACCTTTATGCTTTGGGGACCACCACTACACATTGGGAAGTGTATGGAAAGGTCGTAGAAATAGGAAGGGTGAGAAACACTGTCCTAGAGGAAGACGCAAGTACAGTAGAAGGGCAGCAGAAAAGAGGAAGTCCCTGCAAGACGGATTTGCACGGTGGCTGCAACAATGAGCGCAAGCAAAGAACCACTGTGAGGATGATGCAAGTCTGAGCAGGCCTGTATTATATTGTGCACAGGGTTGCTATGAGCCCAAACCCTCTCCACGGCACGAACAACAATAACAGGAGGAATCATACATCTAACAATATGCTCAACTAAACCTTGAGAGAAACTACTCTTAGTTTAGAGCAGCCGTTCTCAACTTGTGAGTGGTAAATCCTTTGGGGGTGTTCGAATGACCCGCCCATAGGCGTGGGCCGATACGTAACAGTAGCAAAATTACAGTTATGAAGTAGCAACAGTATAATTTTTTTGGTTGGGGGGTCATAACTACACGAGGCATTGTATGAAAGGGTCGTGGCATTAGGATTACTGAAAACCACAGTCCTACAGGAAGACACAAGTCTTGATACAGTTGAAGGACCGCAATATAGAGTCAGCCCCCCAAATAGATGGAATAGCACAGTGGCTCCAGCAATGAGCTCAAGCTAAGGGATCACTGTGAGGATGGCACAAGATGGGGCAGGGTTACATTAAATGGAGCATAGAGTTGCTATGAGTGAAAACCCACTCGACTGCACCTGACAACAAAACAACAGGACTTGTGTTTCTTATAATGTGCTGAAATACACCATAAGAGAAACTCCTAATAGTTTAGTGCAGCGGTTCTCAACTTTTGGGTCACGAGCCCTGTTGGGGGATGAATGAACCTTTCATAGTGGTCGCCCAGTCATAACAGTAGAAAAATTAGAGTTACAAAGTTGCAATGAAAATAATTTTATGATTTGGCAGTCAGCACTATATGAGGAACGGTATGAAAATGTTGTGGCTTTAGGAAGGTTGAGAACCACTGCCCTAAAGGAAGACATAAATCTTGGTAGAGTAGAAGGGCAACAAAAAATAGCCAGCCCCCTCCCAATATGGCTCCAACAATGAGCACTAGCAAACAATCACTGTCAGGATGGCACAGGTCTTTGAAGCATTTCATGATATTGTGCATAGAGATGCGATGAGCCAAAACCCCCTCCGCGGAACTTAACAACAATAACAACAGGGCTTGTGTGTTTAACAATATGCTGAAGTAAATCTTAAGAGCAACTCTTCTTAGTTTACAGCAGGGTTCTCAACATTGGGTCGTGAACACTTTCAGGTGGGGGGTGTTTCGAAACACCCCTTCACAGTGATGGCCTGATTCATAACTGTAGCAAAAGTACAGTTATGAAATATCAATGAATATAATTTTATAATTTTATGTTTGGGGTCCACCACTACATTGGGAACTGTACGAAAGGGCTGCAGAATTAGGATGTATGAGAAACATTGTCCTAGAGGAAGACACAAATGTTGGTACAGCAGAAGGGCTGCAAAAGTCAGGCAGCCCCTACAAGATGGAATAGATGCAGCAGTGAGCGCAAGCAAAGGACCACAGTAAGATGGCACGAGATGGGGCCGAGTTGCATTATATTGTGCATACAGTTGCTATGAGCCAACACACACTCAAAGGCACCAAACAATAATAAAAAGAACTTGGGCTTCTAAGAATATTCTGAAGTAGACCTTAAGAGAAACTCCTATTCGTATAGACCATTGGTTCTCCAAATGTTTGTCGAGACGCCTTTGAGGAGACTAACGAACCTTTCACATGGGTGGCCTGATCCATAACAGAAGCAAAATTACAATTATGATGTAGCAATGCAAATATTTTATGGTTGGATATCACCACTACACGAGGAATGGTGTGAAGTGGTTGTGGCATTTGCAAAGTTGAGAACCACTGCTCTAGAGGAAGACACATATCTTGGTACAGAAGGGCAGGAAAAGAGAGGCAGTGCCCAACAAGATGGATAAGCACAGTGGCTGCAAAAATGAGTGTGAGCAAAAGAACCACTGTATGGAAGGCACAGGGCGGGAAAGCATTTCATTATATGGTGCATAGAGTCGGCATGAGCCTAAACCCATTCGAAGGCACCAAACAACAGGATTTGTGCCTCTAACAATATGCTGAAGAAGACTTTAAAAGAAACTCTTAGTGTAGAGTAACAGTTCTCTAACTGTGGGTCACATGGGTGACCTGATTCATAACAGTAGCAAATTTATATTTATGGAGTAACAAGGAAAATAATTTTATGATTGGGGGGGGGGGTCACTAGTACATCAGGAATGGTGTGAAAGAGTCATGACATTAGGAAGGTTGAGAACCACTGCCCTAGAGGGAGACCTAGATCTGGGTACAGTAGAAGGGCAGCAAAAAGAGGCAGCCCACAGCACGATGGAATACAACAGTGGCTGCAACAATCCGCGCAAGCAAAAGAACCACTGGGAGGATGGCGCAGGACAGGACACCTTTCCATCATATTGTGCTTAGAGTTGCTAGGCGTCGAAAGCTACACAACAGAATCTAACAATAACTATAGGATTTGTGCTTCTGACAATAGGGTGAAGTAGATATTAAGAGAAACTCCTCTTAGTTTAGACCAGCGGTTTTTAACTTGTGGTTCGTGACCACTTTTGGCGATCGAATGACCCTTTCAAGGTGTGAAATGATTCATAACTGTAGGAAAATTACAGTTATGAAGTAACAATAATGTTATGATGGGGGTCACCGCTACATGAGGAACTGTATGAAAGGGTCATGGCATTAGGAAATTTGACAACCTCTGCCCTAGAGGAAGACAAAAGTCTTGGTACAGCAGAAAGGCCACAAAAAAGAGGCAGCTACACAAAAGTTGGATTAGCACAGTGGCTGCAACAATGAGCACAAGCAAAAGAACCACTGTGAGTATGGCATAGGATGGGAAAGCATTTCATTATATTGTGCATAGAGTTACTATGAGCCAAAACCCACTCGATGGTACCTAACACCAATAACAACAGAACTTGTGCATCTACCAGTATGCTGAATTCTATCTTAAGAGAAAAACAACGGGACCGACAGTTCTGGGGGGACTTGGGGTGGGGGGTTAGGGGGGGTAAGGAAGTGGTGTTAACAAACCCAGGGACAAGGGAAAAACATGGGACCCCAAATGGTAGAGAAGGGGGAGTGGCAGGCCTGGTGGGAAATGATCAAGGGTAAGGTTGCTTAGAGAAGAGGTATCCTCTAGCCCAGGTGGCAATGAAGCATGGTAGTAGGGCAGGAGGAAAGTCAAGGGAGATGGAGGAAAGAGCTCGGAGTCAAAGGGCATTCATGGAGGTCTAGACAAAGACATGTACATGCAAATATATATAGGAGGATGGGGAAATAGATCTAGGTGACTATATTTATAGGTCAAGTATTAAGGTGGCGGAAGGACCTTGGGCCTCTACTCAAACACTCCCTCAATGCATGAATACCTTCTTTTATTAAATTGGAACTCTATGATGCTCACTCTCCCGACACAACGGCTGGAGCCAAAGTGGGTGAACAAGTAAATGTGGTGAAGAAAGCTGATGGTGCCCGGCTATCAAAAGAGGTAGTGACTGGGGTCTTAAAGGCTTGAAGATAAACAAGCAGCCATCTAGCTCAGAAGCAACAAAGTCCACATGGAAGAACACACCAGCCTGTGTGATCGAGTCGTCCCAAAGGGATCAGTTACCAGGCATCAAAGAACAAAAATCATATCATTGACTGCACATCTCCATGATAGGATCGCTGAAGACAGATGGGTGCATAAGCAAATGTGGTGAAGAAAGCTGATGGTGCCCGGCTGTCAAAGGAGATAGTGTCTGGGATCTTAAAGGCTTGAAGGTGAACAAGCGGCCATCTAGCTCAGAAGCAAATAAGCCCACATGGAGGAAGCACACCAGCCAGTGCGATCGCGAGGTGCCCAAGGGACCAGGTATAAGGCATCATGCAAAAAAAAAAAGATATAAGTGTGTGTATGTATGTGTATATATGTGTGTATGTATATATGTATGTATATATATGTATATATATCATATTAAATGAAGGGGGAAGTGCAGAGTGGAGACCCAAGGCCCAAGTGTCGGCCAATGGAGATCCCCTCAAAGAGGGGTTTAGGAGAGGAGATTGGTTAATTAGGGTGTGAGGTAGTACCGATGAAGAACACAGCTTTCCCCCAGATCCTGGATGCTTCCTCCCCCCAACTACCATGATCCGAATTCTACCTTGCAGGGCTGGATAGGACAGAGGCTGTACACTGGTACATATGAGGGTTGGAGGTACAGGGAATCCAGGGTGGATGATACCTTCAGGACCAAGGGTGTGGGGGACGATGCTGGGAGAGTGGAGGGTGAGTGGGTTGGAAAGGAGGAACTGATTACAAGGATCCACATGTGACCTCTTCCCTGGGAGAGGGACAGCAGAGAAGGGGGGAAGGGAGACTCCGGATAGGGCAAGATATGACAAAACAACGATGTATAAATTACCAAGGGCATATGAGGGAGGGGGGAATGGGGAGGGAGGGGGGAAAAAATAAAGAGGACCTGATGCAAGGGGCTTAAGTGGAGAGCAAATGCCTTGAGAATGATTGGGGCAGGGAATGTATGGATGTGCTTTATACAATTGATGTATGTATATGTATGGATTGTGGTAAGAGTTATATGAGTCCCTAATAAAATGTAAAAGAAGAAAAGAGAAAAAAATGGTTAGGGCAAAGACTGTACAGATGTGCTTTATACAATTGATGAATGTATATGTATGAACTGTGAAAAGAATTGTATGAGCCCCAATAAATTGTTAAAATAAAAAAAATAAAATAAAAAAATTTTTTAAAAAATTAAAAAAAAAAAGAGAATCTCCTCTTAATTTAGAGCAGGGGATCTTCACCTGTGTGTCCCGACCTCTTTGTGGGTATGGAATGAAAATTTCACAGGGGTGTCGTGACTCATAACAGTAACAAAATTACAGTTATGAAGCTGCAATGAAATCATTTTTATGGTTGGGGGTGTCACCACTAAATGAGAATCGGTATGAAAATATCATGGCATTAGGAAAGTTGAGAACCACTGCTCTATTGGAAGTCCCAAATCTAGGTATGAAAGGGCAGGAAAAGAGAGGCGATCCCCAACAAGATGCATTAGCACAGTGGCTGCAACAATGAGCGCAAGCAGAGAACCACTGTGAGGATGTCACAGGACAGGGCGGCATTTCATTATATTGTGCGTAGAGTTCTTATGAGACATACCCACTCGACGGCACCTAACAACAACAACAAATGGACTTGAGCTTCTAACAGTATGGTGAAATAGACCTTAAGAGAAACTCCTCTAAATTTAAAGCAGTGGTTCTCGCCGTGTGGGTCGTGACCTCTTTGGGGCTTAGACGAACACTTTACAGGGTGGCACTATTCATAACTTGTAACAAAACGAGAGTTACGAAGTAGCAAAGAATATAATTTTATGATTGGGGGTCTACCACTACAAAGGAAACTGTATGAAAGTGTCGTGGATTTAGGAAGGTTGAGAAGCACTGTCCTAGAGGAAGACACAGATATTGGTAGAGTAGAAGGGCAGCAAAGGAGAGGCAGCCACTACAATTTGGAATAGCTCAGTGGCTGCAACAATGAGTGCAAGCAAAGAACCACTGTGAGGAATGCACAGGACAGGGCAGCGTTTCAGTACATTGTACATAGAGTTGCTGTGAACCAAAATCCACTCGACGGCACCTAACAACAGCAACAACAGGACTTGGGCGTCTAACAATATACTGAACTACATCTTAAAGAAACACCTCTTAGTTAAGAGCAGCGGTTCTCAACCTGTGGATCGGGACCTCTTTGGGGGTTGAGCTACCCATTCACAGGGGTCGGTATCTTCTTCATAGTAGCAAAATTACAGTTATGAAGTAGCAACGAAAATAATTTTATGAATGGATGTTCACCACAACATCAGGAACTTCATTATAGTGCCAAGGAATTAGGAAGGTTGAGAACCACTGGTTTAGAGCATAGGAAATCTGATGAAATACTGCATATTTTAACACACATGACGTTGGAAAGTAATGGAAATTGGGAGAGGACAGTAGTATCAAATTCCTATGAGTCAGAATTGCTCTATATCATAGAGTAGCTAAGACAATGAGAAGAAATGACAAAGTCAAAGAGCTGAAGAGAAAATTCCATAGGACATGTGGCAACAGCTTTATGCTCTTGTTAGACCCTTGGGGCCTCCCTACCTTTTGTTGGCTTTCTTAAGCCCATCCCCACCACTGTGAATAGTCTTCATTAAACTCTCTTTAATTAAACCTTCTGTATGGTTTGTTTTCTGCTGGACCCCTAACAGATATCATTTAATTTTCTTGATTGCAATTCATCTCTAGCATACAGAAATCTTTCAAGAGTTTGTTTTATGTTTTGTTTTCATCCACAATAGCATTTCCTTCCAGATTTGTTTGTCCTTGAAACATGATCAATAGTTCTTTCCTCTCCAATGAAACCCAAGTGATATGCTGCCTGACTGCCTATGAAGTTCATGTGTAGCCTACATGGAGATCCCAACCATTCCCTAGACAAGTGTTTCTCAACCTCCCGAATGCCATGATTCTTTCATACAGTTCCTCATGTTGTGTTTACCCCGATCATAAAAATTATTTCATTGCTAATTCATTACTGTAATTGTGCTACTGCGATGAACCAGGCAACCCCTGTGAAAGTGTCATTGGACCCCCAAAGGTGTCGTGACCCACTGGTTGAGATCCACTACCTTAGACCAACGTATGGCCCGAGGGCTGTATAGGGCCCCCCAAATAATCAATAGCTGCCAGCATCACACACCTCACCAACGAGAAGCATTTGGAGCCATCACCTTAGGGGTGAGTTCATTAAATATTTGACCTGTATGGCCCCATGAATGATGTTATCAATCACCACATGGTCCTTGGCAGAAAAACAGGTTTCCAGCTCCTGCTCCAGACCAAAGGTTCCCGAACTTATTCTGCCTACTGCCCTCTTTTCAGAAAAAGAAATTACTCAGGACCCCTCAGCAATGAAAGAATTTTGGACTATAGCCCACCATCCAGGATAAAACGTAGATATCTGCTTTGTAGATCTCTGGATTTTTCTGTGCCCAGTAGGTGGGTGGTGTTGCCCACTTTGGGAAATGAGACTCTAGGAAAATCAGGTGTGTTTTCACTCTCTCTGCAAGAATTTCAGTTGAGGAGCAAGATCTGTCTTGAAAGAAGTGTATCCAGAATGCTCCTTAGAGGCAAGGATGGCTAGACTTCATCTCACATCCTTGGGCATCAGGAGCTATGAGGAGGAACATTATGGAAAAGGCCATCATGCTTGGTAAAGGGGCGCCCAAAAGGGGAGGACCCTCACCAAGATGGATGGACACAGTTTCTACAACAACACACTAAAACATAACAATTGTGAGGCTGGCACAGGAGCAGGCAGTGTTTCTTTCGGTTGTATGTAGGGTCCCCACGAGTTGAAACCAACTTGACAGCATCCAACAAAACCAGATGTGGAGAAAGCATGGCCTGTTCTGTGTACAGTGGCCCCACCGAGGTTCCTCATCAGTTGTGTTTGAATGGGCCAGGTGCTCTCACAAACCTCCTCTTCAATAGACAACTTAGAATGTTTGCTTTCTGCCCAGGAACCATCCTGAAATTTAAAATGACCATTTGACACTGAGTTGATTGTGATTCATGGTGAGTCATAGGACTTTCAATCGGCATAACCTTTCAGAAACAGATGGCCAGGCTTTTCTTCCAAGGTATTTCTGGGTGCGCTTGAACCTCCTAAGTTTCTGTTAATGGCCAAGTGTTTTAACCATTTGTACTCTCCAGGGATGACTCACAGCTCTATATATCCTTAAAACTGACATCTCTCCTCTCTTTGGAAAGCCATGGCAATTGTTCTGTTTCTGTAGATTTACCTTCTTTAAATATAGGAATGACATATACTTCTACCACCTCACAGAAAATGTCAGAAACTCGTAGCTCTCATTTAATAATGGCGTGGGTGATTACATATTGGGCTGCTAATCCCAAAGCCAACAGTTCAAAACCACCAGCCACTCTCAGGGAAAACATGAAACTTTCCAATCCTATAAAGTTACAATCTCAAATACCCACAGGAGCAGTTGGACCCTGTCCTATAGGTAGAACTCAGGTCATGGGGAGTCAGAGTGGATTCGATGGCAGTGAGTTTGGTTTGGTTTTTGGACTCCCCTCCTACCACAATAGCTCACAATTACTAAGTGCATGTTATGTACTAGTGTTCTAAGTATTGCATGTACATTCACTCATTTCATCCCACTGGTGGTGGTGGGGGTGAAGCATTAGAACTGCTAACCAGAAGGTCGGTGGTTCAAACCCACCAGCTGTTCTTCGGGATCAAGTTGGGGCTGTCTGAGCTCATAAAGATTTTCAGGGTCGGACGTTTTCAGGGACAGTTATTACTTTATCCTGCTGAGTTGCTATGAGTCTGAATGAACTCAAGAGAAGTGGGGTTTTGGTGACTTTTGCAACCCCTTTAAGAGGAGCGCTGGCGGGGCAATAGAGAAGCCCTTGACTATTTACCACCAGCTCAGCGAAACCCTCGGCAGCTTCCCATGAGAATGATGCGTCAATTTGCTCCAGTATCAGTCACAGCCTATGGGAACGCCTATAGAATGGTTCCACTCTGTCCTCCAGGCTCACTATGAGATGGAATCGACTGACGCATTGGTAGTACATCAGCTTCCGTCTATAGGTGAGGACACGAATGCACAGAGAGGTGAAGCCATCTGGCCCAGGGGTAATCAGGTTATCCAAGGGGGAGCTGGAATTTAAATCCCAGCAGACCAGCCTCAGAGACTACAGGCTTAGCTCTACCGTCTGCTGATATCTGGACTAAGAGTGGTTGGATTTTGCCTCCTTTTCCCTACACATCATCTCCACTGTCCCCTATCAAGCAAAATTAGCTTGAGCATTGAACAGGCACCCTCCAGCCCTGCCCGATTGCACACGCGCAGGTTAGAAAAGGATGGGGAGATCACTGGGCTGTTTTAGCTGCCACCTCTACTCCCACTGCGCCAACACACCCACAAGGAAGTCAGAGAAAGAATTCTTGGCCTTGTAACCACTCCTCAGCCCTGACACCTTGGAGGGAGCCAAAGCCACTCTCTTGGACACCCACTCGACTGCTACCTGGGAACTTCCCTTGGAGCACTTGGGGACAAAGGAGAGGGAGCACGCCTGCAATGTAATTAACATCATGACAACTTGTTCCCCCCTTGGAGAATGACACCATTAGCTGCTTCAATTGTTCATGAAATGTAAATTACACGACTCAGGGGTATCACATCTGAGCAGGCATGATGCTAAGTGACGAGGCTCTCCATTGAGCAGCCCCTCCCCAAGCAGCAGGAACTAAGAAACCCAAAACCCGAGGCCGACAGCTGAGACCGAGGTCCTATGGTCTTTGAGTGTGCCTGCTCCACAGAGCCCACAAGGGAGGATCATTCCGGGTGGCCCTGGATGCGAGGCTGGGATGTTCCAGCACCTGCTCTCATCACCCTGGACCTCCCATTTTCTCTAAAGGGAGTCGAATGATGGACAGCACTCTTTCCTCCCTATCTCTCAGAAAATTAGGAAAAAGGGGTGGTGGCTGTGGTTGTGGTAATATCCTTCTTGCTAAGGAGTTTTGGTGATGCTGTGGGTTAAGCATCCCGCTACTAATCTCAAAGCCAGCAGTTCAAACCCACTAGCTGCTCTGAGAGGCCGAAAGATGAGGCCGTCTGACAATGGACAAATTTATAGTGTCAGAAACCCACAGAGGCAGATCCAAACTCGTCCCCCAGATTACTTCCATATCCATTCTGCCTCCCATTCATTACTCTGTCTGGCTCAAATTATTCCGTGTTCACTCCCTGGCCAGCTCCCCACATTTCCCTACCCCCTTTCACCACGAACTCTCTGGACACTACTCGAAATCAGCTTGAGACACTGGATGAGCCACACTTCTTTGTGGCCCATGAAAGAACTTTCCAAAACCTCATGTCACAAGCAGGTCCACTTGCTTTTAGAGAAGAGGCATAGGCAAAATTGTATGTGTCCACCTTGAGAGGGGCAAGCACCACCATGTACAATTAGTAGGTGACCACCAGTGTGTCACTTTTGTGGTCACTACACATCTCCTTTGGGGACCCATTTGCCCCTCTCCTAGCACCCTGATCCCTGGTGCCATGGTTAGACTGGGATGGGAAATCCCTGTGCTCAACCAGGAAATTCCAGGTGGAATCAGAGTCACTGTCCCCTCTGCAGAGCCTCTGTAAGGACCAGGAGTTTGGAAACACAGCCTAAATCTGCAGTAGGATAAATTTAAGAAATGATCACGCATTTACCCTAATGTCAACTGTACAAATCCCACAAACAATCTTCAAATGCCCTGCCACTGAGCAGAGCCAAAAGCAGGAAGAGCCAAAACCTACATATGGGTACAGGAAGACCTCTGGAAGGTGTCCCTGTGGGGGGCCGGGGAAGGGGGAGAGTGGAGATGAGGAGGCTCGGGGGCTAAGACTCAGGCTGGGAAAGAGCCAGAGTTCCTAGTTCGACTCTCTCTTTGTCTCTCTGCCTAACCACCCACCTCCCACCCAGTCCAGGAAATTCTTTGAACAGGGCCCACAGGGTCAGAGGTGAGAGCTGGCAGCTCCTGTTACTACCCTGACTTGGGAAACCTCCCTCATTCTGGAAATCCATATATTTTCTTGGACTTTGATCAAGACCCAGGTCAAGCCTCCCCTCCCCCTTTTCTCACAGAGGCACTTGGTCAGAATGGCAAATAGCCCTCAACTGTGCCATGCACTCCGCCTCTTCATTCCCTGTTCCCTTCAAACCATCTGCTGCAAAAAATCACAAAACAGCCCGATGGAGGGCAGGTCGGTGCTTCTTTTTCAGACTTCCCTCTCATTCTTTCTCTGGTCGCATCATCATTCCAGGTACAGCAAACCCATTACTGTCCAGTCAATTCCAACTCATGGAAACCCTATGTAAGTTTTCCAACATTGTCCAACATTATTGGAACAGACAGCCTCATCGTTTTCCTTGAAGCAGCTGATGGTTTGAACTGTCAACTTTGAGCTAGCAGTTCAACATTTACATGACATCCCTTCAGAGTGGTGAGTCATAGTCTGCAGACACCTTGGGCAAGAATCATTGTTCTGGCTTATTTTCATAAGGTGGGATTCTAGGTAGGCAGGTGTGATGCAGGTGTAACTGGAAATCGACTTGATGGCAACAAACAACAACACTGATGTCATTGTTTCGGGACATGGGAACTGAGACCTATGAGGCATGGAGCTAAGTAACAGCTACTTCAGGTTTGTTAGGTACTTCATTGCTGAGCTCTGTTCTAGATACTGGGAATACAGCTAGAAGGAAGGTGGCATCT
Organism: Tenrec ecaudatus; assembly: GCF_050624435.1. Classification (NCBI taxonomy): domain Eukaryota; kingdom Metazoa; phylum Chordata; class Mammalia; order Afrosoricida; family Tenrecidae; genus Tenrec; species Tenrec ecaudatus. Next base: position 32,444 of record NW_027457961.1, read on the forward strand.
CTGTTCCTGGGGTTGAGAGATGAGAGGGGTTGGGAAACTTCCTGTCCTGTTAGTAGTGGGTGTAGACATTGTTTCTGCTGTTAGATGTCATTGAGTCAGTTCCAACCCCTAGCCACCCGATGGATAATAGAACGAAACACCACCCTGTCCTGCACCATCCTCTCAATTGTTGTTATGTTTGAGCCCCTTGTTGCAGCCACTGTGTCAATCCATTGGCCGAAGTTCTTCCTCATTTTCACTGCCTTTCTGCTTCACCAAGCAGGACGTCCTTCCTCCTCCAGGGACTGGTCTCTCCCTAACAGTATGTCCAAGGTACGTGAGGGGAAGCCTCACCATCCTGGCTTCTAAGGAGTATTCTGGCTGTACTTCTAACCCACATTTGTTTGTTCTTTGGCAGTTCATAGTACTTTCAATATTCTTCACCATCCTCCCAATTCAAATGCATTGATTCTTCTCTGGTCTTCCTTTTCAATGTCCAACTTTCACGTGCATAGAAGGCCATCGAAAATATGACTAAGATGGCTTTAGTCAGGTGCACCTTAATGTAACATTCTTGCTCTTAAATACTTTGAAGAACACTTTTGAAAGAGGTCTCTGGCGGCAGCACCCGGCCCCTTTAAGGGTGAGGAGGATGGGCGCACAGGTGGAAGCCCATGGCCCCTTTAAGGCTTGGCCTACTTGGCAGCAGCTGGAGCCTATTGAGAACATGACAGGAGGCCAGCCAGCAGTTCCTATAGAGGTCAAGGGCTCAGGAGCTGAGCGAGCCAAGCTCTGAAGGCTGTGAGCCTGCTTCGGAGCCGCACTGCCTCCATGGGCCATAATGACCTGATGCGCAAGGCCTAGGACTTCAAAGACCAGCTGTGGTCTGTACAGCCTTCCTGCCCCTTCCTAGACTCCTGCCCACCAGGGAGGGCCTTGCCACCATGACCCCTGATGTGGGTCTGCAGCCCACCAGGCACCTGGACAGCCACCAGGATCCCTGCCCTTCCCAGCTGACCCACCCAGGACCACACTCCAGACCCCCTGCCCCCACCCTGAGCCTGCTCACCACCAAGACTCTGCCCTGGGCCCGCTGCCCACCCAGGAACCTGCATCAGGGACCTTGCCAACCCTGGGTCCAGTCCAGGCCAGGCACACACCTGGGATCCCTGTTCCAGGTCCCTGCCCACCTGGGTCTGGGCCTGCCTCAAAGACCCTGCTCGAGGCCCTCTGCCTACCCAGGAAACACCCCCTGCCCAGCTAGCCCCTGGGTCATCTGGGCACTGCCCCAGGCCCCCTGCCTGCCCAAGACCTTGTGTTAGCCTGACTGGCCATGGAGGATGGAGAGGAAGAGGGACCCTGCCCAGGCCTCTGCACCCCATCCCACTTGGGATGCCCTGGGTTGGCCCAGCCCCAAAGGTGGCTCCCTTCCCCCAGGCCCACATACCCAGAACTCCATGGGCCCACTGCTTACCTGAGGCCTCCCCATCAAGGGCTTGGGATATGTAACCCCAGCCTGGGATGGGCTCCTAGCTTGCTAGAGCCCCATGCCAATCTCCTTAAGCCCCAACTACTTAAGATCCCTAGAAAGTGCCTGTGGGGGCCCTTGTTGAGTCACACTCTGGCTGTAAAGGGCTAGGCTGTAGCCCTTGAAACTTGTCTTCTCCATTCTGAACCTTTAGGACATTGGTCCTTCCACAGGGCAGTTCTACAGAAGTGGCAGGGAACTCTATTCCCGAGTGGAGTTGGCCAGGTTTGAGTGGGGGGTGCCCTGGCAGGGACCCAACTTGGGAGAACAGCCCATCTCCCCTTTCTCTTTCCCAACTGCAAAAAAAGAAAAAAAGAAAGAGATCTCAAAGAGCAGATTTACCCAATACAATACATCCCTTCAGTTCTTGACCGGGGCTCACATGATCATTTATTGTGGACTCCAGAAAGAAGATAGCCCTGATCACTTCAGACTTTTCTCCATTTATCATGATCATGTTGTAGATGACAGGGTCATAATTACATATAAATATGTCCCTGGGACCCAGCTCCTGGGGAGTCCCAAACATCTTGATGTAAAGAAAATAAGAGAGAGAAAACAAGCACTCTGAGCTCTTGGTTGGAAGGACAGTCCTTTGTGAATAGAGAGCTGCAAGGATATTGGAGTTCCTGAAGGGGGGCAAACAGTTCCACACACTACTATTTAACAAATCATTTGCCGTTGGAACCCACCCAGGGACACCATGGAGGAAAGGCCTGGCAACCTGCTTAAAGCCTATAGTCTTGAAAGTCCTATGCAATGTACACATGGGGGCACCATGAGTCAGAATCAACTCTCTCATGCCTGTTTTTGTTTGGGGCGAGGAGCTATTAGAAGCAGTGGGGTATAATGTTGAATCCCAAAAAAGGAAGGATTTGGTCACCATTAAAGTGACTTCTGACCAAATTACTAACAATCATAGGGACTTTTGTGGGAGAAAGATGAGGATTTCTACTGCTGTAAATATTTCATGTCAAAACCCACTGACAGTTCTCCCCTGTCCTATACAGTCGCTGACTTGCTGTCAACTGGATGGCACTAAGATAGCACCTATCTGCTGAAAGGTTGCCATGCGGCAGGACTTGTGCCAAGTCCATTATGGTAATGCCTATGATCTTTGTGGGAGACAAAGTCTTGCTTATGTTTAATGTCTCTGTTGTCAGATCGCTCCATTGTCCAGTCCTGGCTCTATGTCCTTCTAGCTCCATGACCTGGGACAAATCATTGAACCCCCTTTGCGCTGCTGTGTGTAGAAGGGAAGTGAAAAATAGTGCTTAGGTTGTGTGTTCGAGGTTGAGATTGAATGCATCAATAGATAGAAAGACCTTGTTGTTGTTGTTAGTCTCCAGTAAGTCAAATTTGACTCCTTTTGACCGTAGGTCTGATAAGACAAATCACTGCCAGAACCTATGCCATCTTCCTGGCCATCGGCAGGTTTGAAGTCATTGTTGCGGTTATGGTGCCAGTTCATGTCAGGAAGAGTTTCCCCAGATCCACATGATGTCCTCTTCTCACAACTGGTCTTTCCTAACGACATGACCAAAATCAGCATGAAAAAAAATTGCCATTCTCTCTTCTAGGAACATTCTGTGAAGAGTGTCCTGGCTCAATTTCCTCCAGGACTGATTTGCTCATTCTCCTGGCCACACACAGTATAATCCACACACAATGCCACACACACATCAATGTCATTCAAATGCCTCAATCCTTCTGAGAATCCTGGTCCTCACTGTTTTCCCCATTAGAAACTCCATTTCTCGCAGCTTGCTTCAGATCTGCTGACGTGGAATCTGAGTTTCTGTTAGGCCCCAAGGGCATTTTATTTGTGTGCCTGCTAGAAGCACGGCTGGGGAACAACGTCTGGCCCATAGTAAGTGCTTTATAATTATTGGTTGTGATCAGTGTCATTATTTATTACTCCATCTAATCTTTCCAGCACACTCACAGGTCAGGAAACCAAGATTCTGAGCCTGTCAGTGCCTTTGCTGAGGCTACCCCTCAGGAGAGGGCAGGGGCTCCATGCAAACCGAATATAGGATCAGGCCAACATTTGGATCACTCTGAATGGAGACACAGTCAATGCTCATTAACCAGTCACTCCCCATTGCCTTCGTCACCCAACCCTTATTAACCGTGACTCTGCTTGCTGTGTATGGATTTCCCTATGGATTCTGCATATTTTATATCAATCTCATTATGGTCTGACTTGTTTCACTCAGCAGAAGGTGTTCAAGGTCCCTGCATAGTGTAGCATGTTCCAAAACATCATTCCTTTTTAAAGGGTGAATAATATTCCATTGTATGACTTAGATATTGTTTGGTTTATCCATTCTTCGGGCCCCGGGCACTTTGGTAATAGTCACCTTTCAGCTATTGTGGGTAGTGCTGCAGTGAACTTGTATACCACTATCTCTTTGAGTCTCTGTTTGTTATTCTTTGAGGTATATGCTTAGATGTAGAATTGTGAGGTGGTCAAGGATTTCCTCTTCCTTGGATCCATGTTCAACGCTCATGCAAGCAGCAGTCAAGAGCTTAAAAAATGCATTGCATTGTATTGGCTAAATATTCACAAGACCTCTTTAGAGTATTGAAAAGCAGGGATGTTATTTTGAGAACTAAGGTGCATCTGACACAAGCCATAGTGTGTTCAAACACTTCCTATGCATGCAAAATTTGGAGATTAAATAAGGCAGGCCAAAGAAGAATCGATGCATTTGAATTATGGTGCTAGGAAAAAAGAACCATAGAAAGTACTATGGACTACCAGAAGCACCAATAAACTTGTCTTGGAAGAAGCACAGGCCAAATGCTCCTTAGAAGTAAGGATGACCAGATTTTGTCACCCTTTGGACATGTACTTTCAACATGTTGTCAGGAGAGACCAGGCCCAGGAATAGGACATCATGCTTGGTAAAGTGGAAGGGCAATGGAAAAGAGGGAGGCTCTCATGAGATGGATGGACATGGGGGCTGCAGTAATGGGCTCAAACATAAGAACAATTGTGATGAGGGTACCGGGTGGCGTTGTGTTCTGTTTGACATAGGGTTGTTATGAGTGGGAAGCAACAGGACCGACCCTAACAACAATAGTAAATCTCTGACTTGTTAAGAAGAAACAAGCATTTTTCATTTCCTCTATGAGCCAGGCACTGCGAAGACCCTGAAGGTCCAGATAGAAACAGCACTTGGCCCCTACCCATGATGGGTTCCCAGGCTAGGGGTGAGGCAGCAGATCTCCACTTTTGGATGAGACCTATGCAGCCCCCTTGGGGTTCCAGTGTGTGCTGGAGAGACTCCAGTTAACTTTGCCTTTCTCTATACCCGCCTTTAGGGAAGTGGAAGAACTTTAGAATAAAGCATCCCCCGAGATTTCTGTTGCACAATTAGACAAAAGGAAACCAATGGTGGCTAAAGAGAGCGAACAGAGAATCCAGAGCTGTGTCTGGGTCCTTGGCCATGCAGCTATCAATCAGCACAGTTGAGTTCAGGAATCAGGAAGCGAAGATCCTCAATATCTGGATCCAGTAGGTATAGAAGGCATAGCTTCAAAGATAAAGAAGGATAAGCCCTCTTTCGCTTTCAGGAGGAACTCACCCAGGGAGAACTCATTCAGGTGGGACTGCACTAAAGCCTTAGAACTGGGAGGGTCCATAGGAGCATGTTTACTGCCAGAATGGTGCCTTCCCATTCAAGAGCTTCTATCATATTCCGGCTCATGAATGGTCTTTGCCAAGTGCCTTGGTTCTTTTGCTGTGACTTCTGTGGCATCACGTGAACTCTCCATCCCCTCCAGCCAGGAGCAGTGGCAGGAAAAATCTATTAGGGAGAAGTGAGAGAGTGAGCTAGGAGATATTCCGTACACAGCTTGCCATCTCCTTCAGCAAAGGCCCTGTGGGGTGGGGACTTAACTTTTCTGATTCTCTCCTATTAGAAGTCAACACGGAGCTAAAGAAGCATGAATGGAAGAAAGCAGGATAATGAGCTGACAGCTTTTCCATAAGGAAATAATAGCCAGAAGGGCTCCAAGTTGGGATGAGGCATGGTGGGGAGGGGAACACACGTGCTGCTACCAAGAGGAGAGTGAGGAGCAAGAGACCAGCAGAGGCTAGTCTCAAAGCCATCTCCAATAACATTTCCCCAACAGGCTGTTTTCCTCTCTCCACTCTAAACACGTCAGCCTTCACCTCCACCAAGCACCGAAACCCCCCATGCCTCCCACCAAATGGTCCAGGTTGCTATGGGAACTATGGGAGTACTAAGTGGTTCCCTCTATTACTACCTACATCCCTGATTTCAGCAGCAAAAGTTTTATGACTGGGGGTCCACCACTACATTGGGAACTGTATGAAAGGGTCATGAAATTAGGAAGGTTGAGAACCACTGTCTGAGAGGAAGACACAAATGTTGGTATAGTAGAGGAGCAGCAAAGGAGAGGCAGCCCCCACAAGTTGGAATAGCACAGTGGCTGCAACACAAAGCACAAGCAAGGAAGCACGGTGAGGATGGCACAGGGCAGTGTTTCATTATATTTGCATAGAGTTACTGTGAGCTGAATCCCACTCTATGGCACCTAAATACAATAACAAAAGACTTGTGCTTCTAACAATGTGTTTAAATATATCTAAAGAAAAATTCTTCATAGTTTAGAGCAGCGGTTCTCAACCTGTGGGCCAGGACCCCATTTAGGTGATGAATGACCCTTTCACAGGGGTGTCCCAGTACATAATGGTAGCAAAATTACAGTTATGAAGTAGTAATGAAAATAAATTTATGATTGGGGGGTATGCACTACATCAGGAATTGTATGAAAGGGTTGTGGAATTAGGGAGGTTGAGAACCACTGGCCTAAAGGAAGACAGAAATCTTGGTAGAGTAGAAAGCCAGCAAATGAGAGGCAGACCCCCAAATGATGGATTAGCAGAGTGGCTATAACAATGAGCGCAAGCAAAGAGCCACTGTGAGGATTGCATAAGTGGCGGCAGCATTTCATTATATTGTGCGTAGAGTTGTTGTGAGCCGAAACTACTGGACAGCACCTAACAACAATAACTACAGGACTTGTGCTTCTCACAATTTGGTGACGTAGATCCTAAGAGAAACTACTGTTAGTTTAGAGCAGCGATTCTCAACCTGTGGGTCGCGACCCCTTTGTGGGGGGGGGGGTAAATGACCCTTTCACAGTGGAGGCCCAATTCATAACTACAGCAAAATTAAAGTTGCGAAGTAGCAATGAAAATAATTTTACGATTGGGGGTTCATCACTACATGAGGAAATGTATGCAAGGGTCATGGCATTAGCATATTTGAGAACCACTGCCCTAGAGGAAGACACAAATCTTGGTACATTAGAGGGGCAGCAAAAGAGAGGCAGCACTCCAAAAGTTGGATTAGTACAATGGCTGAAACAATGAGCACAAGCAAAATAACCACTGTGAGGATCGCACAAGATGGGGCCGGGTTTCATTATATTGTGCATACAGTTGCTATGAGCCAACACACACTAAAAGGCACCTAACAATAAAAAACAGGACTTGTGGTTCGAAGAATATTCTGAAGTGGACGTTAAGAGAAACTCCTATTAATTTAGAACATTGGTTCTCAAACTGAGTGTCGTGACACCTTTGAGGAGACTAATGAACCTTTCACATGGGTGGCCTGATTCATAACAGAAGCAAAATTACAGTTATGATGTAGCAATGAATATATTTTATGGCTGGGATGTCACCACTACATGAGGAACGGTGTGAAATGGTAGAGGCATTCAGAAAATTAAGAACTACTGCTCTAGAGGAAGACACAAATCTGTGTATAGAAGAGCAGGAAAAGAGGCAGTGACCAACAAGATGGATTGGCACAGTGGCTGCAACAATGAGCATGAGCAAAAGAACCACTGTGAGGAAGGCACAGGACGGGAAAGCATTTCATTACACGGTGCATAGAGTTGGTATGAGCCAAAACCCACTCGAGGCAGCCAAAAACAACAGGACTTGTGCCTCTAACAATATGCTGAAGTAGACCTTAAAAGAAACTCCTCTTAGTGTAGAGTAGCAGCTCTCAAACTGTGGATCACAACGTTTTAAGGGGGAGGAATGACCATTTCACATGGGTGGCCTGATTCATAACAGTAGTAAAATTATAGTTATGAAATAACAAGGAAAATAATTTGATGATTGGGGGGTGTCACCAGTACAAGAGAAATGGTGTGAAAGAGTCGTGGCATTAGGAAGGTAGAGAACCACTGCCCTAGAGAAAGACATAAATCTGGGTACAGTAGAAGGGCAGCAAAAAAGAGGCAACCCACAGCAAGATGGAACACGACAGTGGCTGTAACAATCCGAGCAAGCAAAAGAACCACTGTGAGGATGGCACAGGACAGGACACCTTTCCACCATATTGTTCTTAGAGTAGCTGTACGTCGAAAGCTATGCGACAGAATCTAACAACAATAACTACGGGATTTGTGCTTCTAACAATAGGGTGAAATAGATATTAAGAGAAACTCCTCTTAGTTTAGACCAGCAGTTTTCAATCTGTGGGTCGCGACCGCTTTTGGCGGTCAAATGACCCTTTCACAAGTAAGACCCGTTTCATAACTGTAGGACAATTACAGTTACAAAGTAACAATGAAATTAATTTTATGATGTGAGTCACCACTACATGAGGAACTGTATGAAAGAGTCATGGCATTAGGAAATTTGACAACCACTGCCCTAGAGGAAGACACAATTCTTGGTACAGTACAAAGGCCACAAAAAAGAGGCAGCTACCCAAAAGTTGGTCTAGCTCAGTGGCTGCAACAATGAGCGCAAGTGTAAGAACTACTGTGGCATAGGACGGGAAAGTGTTTCTTTGCATTGTGCATAGAGTTGTTATGAGCCAAAACCCAGTCAATGGTACCTAACAACAGAACTTCTGCATCTACAAATATGCTGAATTCTATCTTAAGAGAATCTCCTCTTAGTTTAGAGCAGAGGATTTTCACCTGCGTGTCACAACCCCTTTGTAGTGTGGAATGAAAATTACACAAGGGTGTCATGATTCATAACAGTAACAAAATTACAGTTATGAATGTGCAATGAAAATAATTTTATGGTTGGGGGTCACCACTAAATGAGAATCAGTATGAAAAGAAAATGGCATTAGGAAAGTTGAGAGCCACTGCTCTTTTGGAAGACCCAAATCTTGGTACAGAAGGGCAGGAAAAGAGAGGCAGTCCCCAACAAGATACATTAGCACAGTGGCTGAACATAATCAAAGAACCACTATGAGGAGGGCACAGGACAGGGAGGCGTTCCTTTATAATGTGCATAGAGTTGCTATGAGACACACCCACTCTACGGCACCTAACAACAACAACAAATGGACTTGAGCTTCTAACAGTATGGTGAAGCAGACCTTAAGAGAAACTCCTCTGAATTTAGAGCAGCAGTTCTCAACATGTGGGTCGTGACCAATTTGGGGCTTAGACGAACCTTTTACAGGGTGGCACTATTCATAACAGTAGCAAAACTAGAGTTATGAAGTAGCAAAGAATATAATTTTATGATTGAAGGTCTACCACTACATTGGAAAGTGTTGTGGAATTAGGAAGGTTGAGATCACTGTCCTAGAGGATGACACAAATATTTGTACAGTAGAAGGGCAGCAAACGAGAGGCAGCCCCTACAATTTGGAATAGCTAAGTGGCTGCAACATAGAGCCCAAGCAAAGAACCACTGTGAGGAATGCACAGGATGGGTCAGCATTTCAGTACATTGTACATAGAGTTGCTGTGAGCCAAAACCCACTCGATTGCACCTAACAACAGCAACAACAGGACTTGGGCGTCTAACAATATACTGAACTACATCTTAAAGAAACACTTCTTAGTTTAGAGCAGCGGTTCACAACCTGTGGATCAGGACCTCTTTGGGGCTTGAGCTACCCATTCACAGGGGTTGGCCTCTTCTTATTAGTAGCAAAATTACAGGTATAAAGTAGCAACAAAAATAATTTTATGAATGGATGTTCACCACAACATCAGGGACTTCACTATAGTGCCAAGGAATTACGAAGTTTGAGAACCACTGGTTTAGAGCATAGTAAATCTGATTAAATACTACCTATTTTAACACGAATGAAGTTGGAAAGTAATGGAAATTGGGAGAGGACAGTAGTATAAAATTCCTATGAGGTAGAATTGCTCTACATCATAGAGTAGCTAAGACAATGAGAAGATATGAAGTCAAAGAGCTGTAGAGGAAATTCCATAGGACACGTGGCAACAGCTTTATGCTCTTGTTAACCCCTTGGGGCCTCCCTTTCTTTTGTTGGTTCCCTTAACCCCATCCGCACCACTGTGAACAGTCTTCATTAAACTCTCTTTAATTAAAACTTCTGAATGGTTTGTTTTCTGCTGGACCCCTAACAGATATCATTTAATTTTCTTGATTGCAATTCATCTCTAGCATACAGAAATCTTTCAAGAGTTCGTTTTATGTTTTGTTTTCATCCACAAAAGCATTTACTTCCAGATTAGTTTGTCCTTGAAACAAGATCAATAGTTCTTTCCTCTCCAATGAAACCCAAGTGCTACACTGCCTGAATGCCTATGAAGTTCATGTTTTCCTACATTGAGATCCCAACCATTCCCTACACCAGTGTTTCTCAGCCTTCCTAATGCCGTGACTTTTTCATATATTTCCTCAGTTTGTGGTGACACCTGACCACAAAATTATTTCATTTCTAATTCATCACTGTAATTTTGTTACTGTGATGAATCAGGCCACCCCCGTGAAAGTCTCATTCGACCCCCAAAGAAGTCGTGACCCACCAGTTGAGATCCACTACCCTAGACCGTTTGGCCCGAGGGCTGTATATGGCCCCCCAAATCATCAATACCTGCCAGCATCACACATCTCACCAAAGAGAAGCAAAGAGAAGCATTTGAACTCACCTTAGGGGTGAGTTCATTAAATATTTGACCTGTATGGCCCCATGAATGACATTATAAATCACATGATCCTTGGCAGAAAAACAAGGTTCCAGCTCCTGCTCTAGACCAAAAGTTCTGAAACTTATTCTGCCTACTGCCCTCTTTTCAGAAAAAGAAATTACTCAGGGACCCCTGGTAATGAAAGAATTTTGTACTATAGCTCACCATCCAGGATAAAATGTAGATATCTGCTTTGTAGATCCCTGGATTTTTCCATGCCAAGCAGATGGTGGTGTTGCGCACTGTGGGAAACGAGACTCTAGGTAAATCAGGTTTGCTTTCACTCTCTGTGCAAGAATTTCAGTTGAGGAGCAAGATCTGTCTTGAAAGAAGTGTATCCAGAATGCTCCTTAGAGGCAAGAATGGCTAGAATTCGTCTCACATACTTGAACATCAGGAGCTATGAGGAGCAACATCATAGAGAAGGCCATCATGCTTGTTAAAGGGGCACCAAAATGAGGAAGGCCCTCACCAAGATGGATGGACACAGTTTCTGCAGCAATAGTCTAAAACATAACAATTTTTGAGAATGGCACAGGAACAGGAAGTGTTTCTTTCGGTTGTACAAAGAGTCGCTGCGAGTTGAAACCAACTTGACAGCATCCAACACAACTAGATGTGGAGAAAGCATGGCCTGGTCTGTGTACAGTGACCCCAGCGAGGTTCCTCGTCCATTTTTGTATTTAAATGGGCCAGGTGCTCTCACAAACCACGTCTTCAATAGACAACTTAGATTTTTTCTTTCATCCCAGGAACCATTCTGAAATTTAAAATGACCATTTGACACTGAGTGGATTGTGATTCATGGCAATTCATAGGATTTCCAATGGGCATATCCTTTCAGAAACAGATGGCCAGACGTTCTTCCAAGGTATTCTGGGTGCGCTTGAGCCTCCTACGTTTCTGTTAATGGCCAAGTGTTTTCACCATTTGTACTATCCAGGATTGACTTCCAGCTCTATATATCCTTAAAATTGACATCTCTCCTCTCTTGGTAAAGTCATGACCATTGCTGTGTTTCAGTCGATTTACCATATTCAAATATAGAAATGACAAATAATTCTACCACCTCACAGAAAATGTCAGAAACTCGTTGCTCTCATTTAATAGTGGCGTGGGTGATTACATATTGGACTGCTAATCCCAAAGTCAACAGTTCAAAACGACCAGCCACACTCAGGGAAAAAGATGAGGCTTTCCACTCCTACCAAGTTACACTCTCAAATAACCACAGGAGTAGTTGGACCCTGTCCTATAAGGTAGAACTCAGGTCATGGTGAGTCAGAGTGGACTGGATGGCAGTGAGTTGGTTTGGTTTTTGGCATCCCCTCCTACCATAATATCTCACAATTGCTAAGTGCATGTTATGTACTAGTGTTCTAAGCATTGCATGTACATTCACTAATTTCATCCCACAGGTGCGGTGTGCGTGAAGCATTAGAAATGCTAACCAGAATGTCGGTGGTTCAAATCCACCAGCTGTTCTTTGGGATCAAGATTGGGCTGTCAGCTCTCATAAAGATGTTCGGGGTTGGACATCTGCCGGGACAGTTATTACTTTATCCTGCCGAGTTGCTATGGGTCTGAATGAACTCAAGAGCAGTGGGGTTTTGGTGGCTTTTGCAACCCTTTTAAGAGGAGCGCTGGTGGGGCAATAGAGAAGCCCTTGACTACTTACCACAAGCTCAGAAAAACCCTCAGCAGATTCCCCTGAGAATGATGCATCAATTTTCTCCAGGACAAGTCACAGCTTATAGGAACACCTCTAGAATGGTTCCATTCTGTCCTGCAGGCTCACTATGAATTGGAATTGACTGACCCATTGGTAGTGAGTGCATCAGCTCCCGTCTATTGGTGAGAACATGAATTCACAGAAAAGTGAAACAATCTAGCCCAGAGGTGACCAGTTTATCAAAGGGGGAGCTAGAATTCATATCCCAGCAGACCAACCTCAGAGACAACAGGCTTAGCTCCACCCTCTGCTGATGTCTTGAGTACAAGTGGTTGGATTTTGCATCCGTTCCCCTACACATCATCTCCACTGTCCAATATCGATCAATGTTAGCATGAGAACTGAAGAGTCACACTCTAACCCTGCCCAATCACACACGTACAGGTGAGAAAAAAATGGTGAGACCACTGGGCAGTTTTAGCTGCCACCTCTATTTCCACCGCCTCAATGCACACAAAAAGAAGTCAGAGAAAGCATTTTTGGCCTTGCCACCACTCCTTAGCCCTGACACCTTGGGGCCTGTCCACTCTCTTGGACACCCACAAGACGGCTACCTGGGAACTTCCCCTGGGGCACTTGGGGAGAAAGGAAAGGGCACACGCCTGCAATGTAATTCACACTGTAACAACTTGTTTCCCCCTTGGAGAATGACACCATTAGCTGCTTCAATTGTGCATGAAATATAAATTACATGACTCAGAGGTATCATGTCGGAGCAGCCATGATGCTAAGTGATGAGGCTCTCCATCGAGCAGCCCCTCTCCAACCGGCAGGTCCAAAAAAACCCAAGACCCGAGGCTGACAGCTGAGAACGAGGTTCTGTGGTCTTTGAGTGTGCCTGCTTCATAGAGCCCACAAGGGAGAATCATTCCGGGTGACCCAGGATGCCAGGCTGGAATGTTCCAGCCATCTGCTGTCATCACCCTGGACCTCCCATTTTCTTTAAAGGGAGTCGAATGCTGAACAGTACTCTTTCCTTCCCTAACCCCCAGAAAAGTAGGAAAAAGGTGGTGTTGATTGTGGTAATATCCTTCTTGCTAAGGAGATTTGGTGATGCTGTGGGTTAAGCATCTCACTACTAATCACAAGGCCAGCAGTTCAAACCCACTAGCTGTTCTGAGAGGGAGAAAGATGAGGCCGTCTGACATGGACAAATTTATGGTGTCAGAAACCCACACAGGAAGTTCTACTATTTCCTCTGGGATTGCTATGCATCTGAATTGGCTGGATTCACCAGAAGTAGGTTTTGCTTCTTCGGAGTGTATTTGTACATGTGTGTGTACATGTGTGTGTGCGTGCCTGTGAGTGCGTGTGTCTGCATTGTCGCTTGTGTGGTTTGGAAGCCCAGAGCAGGCAGATCGAGGCTGCATTGGAAGCAGTTGAGAAGAGAGAAGGGTGAGATCCTTCAAGAGGTAGATAGATCCAAACTCATTTCCCAGATCCCTTCTATATTCATTCTGCCTCCCATTCATAACTCTTTCTGGCTCAAATTACTCCGTATTCTCTCCCTGGCTAGCGCCCCACAGCTTTCTACCCCATTTCACCACTAGATCTCTGGACACTACTCTAAATCAGCTTGAGATACTCAATGATTGATGAGCTGCTGAAGGGTTGGATCAGCCACCCTTCTTTGTGCCCATGAAAGAACATTCCAAAACCTCATGTCACAAGCAGGTACCCTTGCTTTTAGAGAAGAGGCATAAGCTAATTTGTATGTTTCCACCTTGAGAGGGCCAAGCACCACCATGTACAATTATTAGATAACCATAAGTGTGTCACTTTTGTGGTCACTACACATCTCCTTTGGAGGACCCATTTGCCCCTCTCCTAGCACCGTGATCCCTGGTGCCATAGCTAGACTGGGATGGGACATCCATGTGCTCAACCAGGAACTGCCAGGTGGAATCAGAGCCACTGCCCCCTCTGCAGAGCCTCTGTGAGGACCGGGAGTTTGGAAACACAGCCTAAAGCTGCGGGAGGAGAAATTTAGGAAATTATCACGCATTTATGCTAATGACAACTGTACAAAGCCCACAACCACCCTTCAAATGCCCTGCTACTGAGCAGAGCCAAAAGAAGGAAAAGCCAAAATCCACATATGGGTACAGGAAGACCTCTGGAAGGTGTCCCTGTGGGGGGCCCGGGAAGCGGGAGCGTGGCCTTGAGGAGCCTCAAGGGCTCAGGCTGGGAAAGAGCCAGGATGCCTGTCGACAAAACCCTTCAGACCAGACACAACCTGAGGAAGTTCAACTCTCTCTCTTTGTCTCTCTGCCTAACCACCAACCTCTTACCCAGTGCAGGAGATTCTTTGAACAGGGTCCACAGGGCCAGATGTGAGAGCTAGCAGCTCCTGTTACTACCCTGGCTTGGGAAACCTCCCACTTTCTGGAAATGCAAATATTTTCTTGGACTTTGATCAAGACCAAGATCAACCCTACCCTCCCCCTTTTCTCACAGAGGCACTTGGTCAGAATGGCAAATAGCGCTCTACTGCCATGCACTCCGCCTCTTTATTCCTTGTTCCATTCGAACCAACTGCTTCAAAAAATCACAAAACTGCCAGATGGAGGGCAGGGCAGTGCTTTCTGTTCAGGCTTCCCTCTCATTCTTTCTCTGGTCGCATCATCATTCCAGGTACAGCAAACTCATTGCAGTCCAGTCAATTCCTTATATAAGTTTTCCAAGGTTGTACAACATTACTGGAACAGACAGCCCCATCATTTTACCTTGAAGCAGCTGGTGGGTTTCAACTGTCAACCTTTCAGCTAGCCATTCAACATTTACATGACAGTGCCTTCAGAGTGGTGAGTCATAGTCTGCAGACACCGTGGGAAAGAATCATTCTTGTGCCTTATTTTCATAAGGTGGGTTACTAGGTAGGCAGGTGTGAGTCAGGTGTAAGTAGAAATCAACTTGTTGGCAACAAACAACAACACCGATGTTATTGATTTGGGGCTGGGGAACTGAGACCTATGAGGCATGGAGCTAAGTAACAGCTACTTCAGG
Source organism: Tenrec ecaudatus (assembly GCF_050624435.1). Classification (NCBI taxonomy): domain Eukaryota; kingdom Metazoa; phylum Chordata; class Mammalia; order Afrosoricida; family Tenrecidae; genus Tenrec; species Tenrec ecaudatus. Next base: position 47,662 of record NW_027457961.1, read on the forward strand.
TTTGTTAGGCACTTCGTCGTTGAGCTCTGTTCTAGATACTGGTTATACAGGTAGAAGGAAGGTGGCATCTCTGTTCCTGGGGTTGAGAGATGCGAGGGGTTGGAAAACTTCCTGTCCTGTTAGTAGTAGGTGTAGATTTTGTTTCTGTTGTTAGATGCCATTGAGTCAATTCCAACTCCTAGCCACCCTATGGACATTAGAACGAAACACCACCCAGTCCTGCACCATCCTCTCAATAGTTGTTATGGTTCAGCCCCTTGTTGCAGCCACTGTGTCAATCCATTTACTGAAGGTCTTCCTCATTTTCGCTTATCTCTCTTCACCTAGCAGGATGTCCTTACTCCTCCAGGGACTGATCTCTCACTAACAGTATGTCTAAGGTACGTGAGGGGAAGTCTCACCATTCTTGCTTCTAAGGAGTATTCTAGCTGTACTTCTAACCCACATTTGTTTGTTCTTTTGGCAGTTCATAGTACTTCCAATATTATTCACCAGCATCCCAATATAAATGCATTGATTCTTCTTTGATCTTCCTTTTCAATGTCCAACTTTCACGTGCATACAAGGCCATTGAATATATGACTCAGATGGCTTTAGTCAGCTACACCTTAAGCTTCAAGGTAACATCCTTGCTCTTAAACACTTTGGAGAACACTTTTGAAAGAGGTCTCTGGCTGCAACGCGTGGCCCCTTTAAGGATGAAGAGGCGGGGCGCACAGGTGGAAGCCCATGGCCCCTTTAAGCCTTGGCCTATTTGGCAGCAGCTGGAGCCACTATTGAGGACAAGGCAAGAGGCCAGCCAGCACTTCCTGTGGAGGCCAAGGGCTCAGGACCTGAGCAGGCCAAGCTCTGAGTGCTGAGTGAGCCAGCCTCAGAGCCGCACCACCTCCATGGGCCAAAATGACCTGATGGGCAAGGCCTAGGGCTTCACAGACCAGGTGTGGTTCCTGCGGCCTCCCCGCCCTCTCCCAGACTCCTGCCCATCCGGGCCTTGCCACCATGACCCCTGATGTGGGTCTGCAGCCCACCTGGTGCCTGCCCAGGCCCCAGAACTCCTACCCTGCCTGGCCCACCCACCTGAGACCTCACTCCAGGACCCCTGTCCCAACCCTGGTCCTGCTCCAGGCCCCCTCCCTGCCCAAGACTTTGTTAGTCTGGTTGGTCATGAGGGATGGAAAGGAGGAGGGATCCTGCCCAGGCCCCTGCACCCTATCCAACTTGGTATGCTATGGGTTGGTCCAGCCCTCAAGGTGGCTTCCTTCCCACAGGCCCATATACCCAGAACTCCATTGGACCCACTGGGTACGTGAGGCCTCCCCATCAAGGGCTCGGGATATGTGCCCACAGCCTGGAATGGGATCCTAGCTTGCTAGAGCCTCACTCCCCTCCCCTTAAGCCCCAACAACTTAAGATCCCTAGAAAGTGTCTGTTTGTGGGGGCCCTTGTGGGGTCACACTCTGGCTGTGAAGGGCTAGGCTATGGCTTTTGGTACTTGTCTTCTCCATTCTGAATCTTTAGACCATTGGTCCTTCCACGGGGCAGTTCTACAGGAGTAGCAGGGAACTCTATTCGGGAGTGAAGTTGGCCAGATTTCAGTAGGGGGTGCCCTGGCAGGGATTTCAACTTGGGAGAAGAGCCCATCACCCCTTTCTCTTTCCCAGCTGCAAAAAAATTTAAAAAGGAAGAGGTCTCATAGAGCAGATTTACCCAATGCAATATGTCCTTTGGGTTCTTGACTGGGGCTCGCGTGATCATTTATTGTGGATCGCAGCAAGAAGATAGCACTGATCACTTCAGTATTTTCTCCATTTATCATGATCATGTTGTAAATGACAGGGACATAATTACATATAAATATGTCCCTGGGACCCAACTCCTGGGGAGTCCCAAACAACTTGATGAAAAGGAAAACGAGAGAGAGAAGACAAGCACTCTGAGCCTAGGTTGGAAGGACAGTCCTTTGTGAATAGAGAGCTTCAAGGGTATTGGAGTTCCTGGAGGAGGGCAAAGAGTTCCACACTCAACTATTCAACAAATCATTGGCAGTTGGAACCCACACAGGGGCACCATGGAGGAAAGGCCTGGAAACCTGCTTAAAGCCTATAGTCTTGAAAGTCCTATGGAATCCACACATAAGGCACCATGAGTCAGAATCAACTCTCTCATGCCTGTTTTGGTTTGGGTAGAGGAGCTATTAGAAGCAGTGGGGTATAATGTTGAATCCAAGAAGAGGAAGGATTTGGTCACCATTAAAGTAACTTCTGACCCAATTAATAACAATCATACGGACTTTTGTGGGAGAAAGATGAGGATTTCTATGGCTGTAAATATTTAGTGTCAGAAACCCACATAGACAGTTCTACCCTGCCCTATACAGTCGTTGATTTGGTGTCAACTGGATGGCACTAAGATAGCAACTATCTGTTGAAAGGTTGCCATGTGGAAGAGCTTGTGCCAAGTCCGTTATGGATATGCCTATGATCTTTGTGGGAGACAAAGGTCCTGCTTAAGATTAATGTCTCTGGTGTCAAATCGCTCCATTGTCCAGTCTTGGCTCTATGTCCTTCTAGCTCTATAACCTCGGAAAAATCATTGAACCCCCTTTGTTCTGCTGTGTGTACAAGGGAAGTGAAAAATAGTTCTTAGGTTGTGTGTTCGAGGTTGAGATTGAATGATAGAAAGACCTTGTTGTTGTTAGTCGCCAGCAAAGCAAATTTGATTCCTTGTGACCTTATGCCGGATAGGACAAATTACTGCTAGATCCTATGCAATCTTCCTGCCCATTGGCAGGTGTGAGGTCATTGTTGCGGTTATTGTGCCAGTCCGTGTCATGAAGAGTTTCCCCAGATCCACTATTTTACCAAACATGATGTTCTCGTCTCGCAATTGGTCTTTCCTAACGACATGTCCAAAATCAGCATGACAAAATTTTGCCATTCTATCTTCTAGGAACATTCTTCGAAGAATGTCCTGGTTCGATTTCCTCCAGGACTGATTTGCTCATTCTTTTGGCCACCCACAGTATACTCAATACATGGTCTTTGCCATCACGGTCATTTGAATGCCTCAATCCTTCTTAGAATCCTGGTCCTCACTGTTGTAGAAACTCCATTTCTCACAGCTTGCTTCAGATCTGCTGAAGTGGAATCTGAGTCTTGTAGGCCCCAAGGACATGGCATTTGTGTGCCTGCTAGAAGCACTGAGGAACAACGTCTGGCCCATAGTAAGTGCTTATAATTGTCCATTGCGATCCGTGTTATTATTTATCATCCCATGTAAACTTTCCAGCACACGCACAGGTCAGGAAACCAAGATTCTGAGCCTGTCAGTGCCTTCACTGAGGCTACCCCTCAGGAGAGGGGAGGGGCTGCATGCAAATCGAACACATGATCAAACCAGTTGGCCTGGGTGGAGGGACTTTCAATGCTAAAATAGGGGAACGGGTTGTTGGGTATGTGGGAGGAAAGGCATCTAAAGAAAATCAGCAGAGTGCTCCGAGGCTCTGGAGTTCTGACTACAAAGACACATAACCCAGGCCTATATATCTTTGGGGGATGTGCAAGACCAGTAATTACAGGTAAAGACATACATCACAGGAAGGGGTTGCACTATAGGGTATACAGCAATGAGAGGGGGACAATATAGGGATATACACAATAGGAAGAGGAGGGATTGGGGGCACACATGTGACAAGGGCAGATCCTAGATTCAGGATGGCAGCCTAACTTTGAATGTCACTGAGCTGGTTTGACCTGTTTTCTGGGTCTCCATAGAAACCATTATCAGTAGGGTGTAAACTCTTCCTATGGGAACCAAGCTAATGGTCACAAGCATTTAGGGAGAACTAGCCCATTGTCCTTAACAGCAGGGAAGGGGGGACCTCTACCTGCCCTGGGAGCAGACAGTTGTCTGGCCAATGACTGCCTTCAGGGAGGATGTCTCCAAGCATCTGGCCCCCCACGATATGCCGGCAAATAGGCTCTAGTGTTTGACATGTCTTTGGGGAGACAAATCTGGGGAGAAGTCTCTTTATAATTCCACATACATGATGTAAGGTATCGGTCCATTTGCCTTCATTCCTTTGCATGTGGCGACTCAGTGGTCATAGCACTGTGTATTGAATAAGTGGGTCTTCCCCCATTCACATAATTGTCAAATCACAAGTTACCATAGGTGTACGGGTGTATTTCTTGATTCTCATTTCTACTCCTTGGACTGCCCTCTTAGGAATACCACACTCTTTTGATGATTGTGGCTTTGTTAGATCTCTCGGGAGATCGAGTTGTACCTCGTTAGAAAGAATTCACGCCGGAGCCTGGTTCGTGAACCAAGTGAGTTTGATGAGAGGTAGAAGAAGTTTCAGGTTTTACACAGCACCCATAGGACTCCGCCGACCATGCAGCCTGGCTGAAGCTGCTCAGCGTCACGCAAAGATCTCTCCTTCCCTGCGACTCTCTGCTCTCTGTTAGATCTCTCTCTCTCTCTCTCTCTCTCTCTGACTCACTTTCTCTCTCCCTTCTCCCCCTCCCCCTCCCCCACCCCTCCCTTTTCATGGATTCCAGGGGGAGGCGTGGTGGACGACCCCAGATGGACCCCAATGGCTGAATTGAATTCACCTGGCTCAGGTGGGCCGATCCAGGTTTAGCACCCACCCAATCCCACTGGTGGGAAACCTGAGCCTCTGAGCATGTGCAGTGTGCCGCTCTTTGTTCCCTTGCCTGGCTCTCTGGGCATGGCTTAAGGGACATCCCATCCCTGCTTTAGTCTGCCTAACAACGTTACAGTACATTTTTAAATTGGAAAGGATGAAACTTCCTATTTTTAAAAATTTATTTTTTATTTTATTTTGAAACCTCCTATTTTGTTCTTCTTTTTTTCAAGATCATTTTTACTATTTGAGGCCCTTTGCAATCATGTGAATTTGAGAATTGACTTTCTGTTCCCCTAAAAGGAACATAAAAGCTGTTGGAATTTTTATAGGGATTGCAGATCACTTTGGTCATATTGTCATCTTAACAATATTAAGCCTTCTAATTTATTTATGTCTTCTTTAAATTCCCTCAGAAGTATTTTTAGTATTTATCTCCCTCATTAAATTATTCCTCAGTCCCATCTACATGTAACCTCCTTTCTGGGAAATGGGCAATGCAACGGTGGGTGAGGGGAGACGCGGGGCAGTGTAAGATAAGATAAAATAATAATTTATAAACTATTAAGGGTTCAAGGGGGAGGGGGAGGGGGAGCGGAGAGGGAAGGGAGGGGAAAAAAAGGAAAAAGCTGATTCCAGGAACCCAAGTGGAAGACGAATTTTGAGAATGATGAAGACAACGAATGTATAAGGGTGCTTTACTCAATTGATGTATGTATGGATTCTGATAAGAGTTGTATGAGCCCCAATAAAACGATTTATTAAAAAAATTATTCCTCAGTCCTTTAGTTGTTTACATGGTATTAGAAATGGAATTGTTCTCTTTCTTTCCTTTTCCGATTGTTTGCTGCTGGTGTATGGAAGCACAACATATTTTTAAAGAATCTTTTTATTAGGGACTCATACAACTCCCATCACAATCCATATACACATCAATTATGTAAAGCCCATCCGTACATTCATTGCCCTCATCGTTCTCAAAACATTTGCTCTCCACCTAAGCCCCTAGCATCAGGTCCTCATTTTTTCCCTCCCTCCCTGTTCCCCCCTCCCTCATGAACCCTTGATAATTTATAAATTATTATCTTGCCATATCTTTCCCTGTCCGATATCTCCCTTCACCCACCCCTCTGTTGTCCGTCCCCCAGAGAGGAGGTCACATGTAGATCCTTGTAATTGGTTCCCCGTTTCCAACCCATCCTCCCTCTACCCTCCCAGCATCACCACTCACACCACTGGTCCTGAAGGGATCATCTGCCCTTGATTCCCTGTGTTTCCAGTTCCCATCTGTACCAGTGTACATCCTCTGGTCTAGGCAGACTTGCAAGGTAGAATTGGGATCATGAGAGTGGGGGAGGAGGAAGCATTTAGGAACTTAAGGAAAGTTGTATTTTTCATCATTGCTACATCGCACCCTGACTGGCTTGTCTCCTCCCCGAGACCCTTCTGTAAGGGGGTGTTGTCCAGTGGCCCACAAATGGACTTTGGGTCTCCACTCTGCACTCCACCCCTCATTCACTATGATATAATTTTTTGTTCTGATGATGCCTGATACCTGATCCCTTCAACACCTCGTGATCGCACAGGCTGGTGTGCTTTGTCCATGTGGGCTTTTTTTGCTTCTGAGCTAGATGGCTGCTTGTTTACCTTCAAACCTTTAAGACCCCGACTCTATAGCCGGGCACCATCAGCTTTCTTCACCACATTTGCTTATGCACCCATTTGTCTTCAGCGATCAAATCAGGGAGGTGAGCACACAATGATATGAATTTTTGTTCTTTGATGCCTGATAAGTGATGGCTTCGGCACCTCTTGATCACACAGGCTGGTGTGCTTCTTCCATGTGGGCTTTGTTGCTTCTGAGTTAGATGGCCGCTCGTTTACCTTCAAGCCTTTAAGACCTCAGATGCTATTATCTTTTGATAGCCGGGCACCATCAGCTTTCTTCACCACATTTGCTTATTCACCCGCTTTGTCTTCAGCAGTTGTATCAGGAAGGTGAGCCTCATAGAGTGTCAATTTAAAAGAAGAAAGTATTTTTGATTGAGGGAGTACTTGAGTGGAGGCCCAAGGTCCTTCTGCTACCTTAATACTAAACCTATAAATATGTGCACATAGATCTGTAAGGTCTCTCTCTCCGGGACTAGATTTCAGCCTTGGTCCTTGGCTCCGCGCGAGAAAGATTTTATGCTGAAGCCGGGCTCGTGATCCAAGTGAATTTAATGAAAGTTCAAAGAAGCATCAGGTTTTACGCGGCACCCATAGGATTCCTTTGACCATGCGGCCTGGCAGAGACTGCTCCGGGACACGCAAGGATCTCTGCCCTCCCACGGAGATGACCAGACCCTCTCCCTCTCGGTTCCTGCCTTCTTAAAGGTTCCTGGGGGAGGCGTGGTGAACGACCCCAGGTCAATCCCATTGGCTGAATTGTAGTAACCTGGCCCAGGTGGGCTGCTCCAGGTGTAACTTCCATCTCCACCCACTGGCGGGAAAATCCAGCTTTGTCCTTTGCTGGTTCTCCTGGGCATGCGTAAATGGACTTCCCAATTACCTAGGCTAAGCTACCTAACATATCTATTTCCCCATCCTCATATATAAACATATTTGCCTATGTACATGTCATTATCTAGAACTCTATAAATGCCCTTTGCCTCCCAGCTCTTTCCTCTATTTTCTTTTTTGACTTTCCTCCTTTCCCACTATCATGCTCAGTCCCCACCAGGGTTTCAGCAATTCCTCTTGGTTACATTACCCTTGATCATGCCCTACCAAGCCTCCCACACCCTCCTCACCACCGATTTGGGTCACTTGTTCCTTTGTCCCTGGGTTTGTTAACACCACTACCTTTCCCCCCACTTCCCCCTCTCCCATGTCCCCTCGGAACTGTTGGTTCCATTGTTTTCTCCTCCAGATTGTTCATCCAGCCTATCTTATTTAGACAGACCTGAGGAGGTAATAACATGCACAAAAACAAGACAGAGCAAAACCAAGAAAGAATATACAGCAAAACAACAACAAACCAATGACAAAAACCAAAACAAAACACAATAAGAAAAAAAAGCTTGTAGTTAGTTCAAGGATTGTTTGTTGGCCTTTAGGAGTGTTTTCCAGTCCAGTCTGTTGGGGCACCATGCTGGCTCCAAAGTCCACCTTCAGCATTCCCTGGGGACCTCGCCACTCCAATCCCTTGCTGTTGCACCCCTTTAGTGTTTTGCCTCAGTGTGGCAGGATCATATTGGGTGCAATTCCCACACTGTGTCTCCATTGTTGTCCCCTGTAGGGCTATGAGTCAGTGAGGGGCGCCATGTCTCCTAGTTTGGCTGGCCATGTGGTCCTCTCTGTGAACTGGCTGTTCTAATTGGAAATATCGTCCCCATGGCCTGGTGGTCCAGGATGTGTGCTCCACTCTCCTCGTTCCCCTTCCTCTGCTCCCGTGTGCTCTGATCAGATATGTCCCTCTCCCGGAGCTTCAGATTCAATGCCGCCCTTTGAAATAAATTCTTCTGGGGGGAGGGGCAGGTGTCCATTTAGTAGTTGGGATTGGGACCGGCCCCTCAAACCTCTCCACTGGTTCCCTACTGCATGCTGGCATGCTGCATTCACATCTTGGAGCATTGGGTTGAAGTCTGGTCCCTCTTTCCCTGTGGAGATAAAAACAATACCCGCTCCCCTTGGGTGGGTTAGTGAGGCTGAAATTCTTTAAGTGAGCAGACAGCGTCTATTTTCTCCTGAGGAGTGGCCGATGGGTTTGAACCACTGACCTTGCTGTTAGCAGCTACCGGGGTTCCTTACAGTTAGCCGTAGGCACACTAAATGAAGAGACAGTAGGTTAGAAGATAAATGTGGGGAAATCAGTTAAGTGGAATGAGGGGCTCCGGGATGGAGGTTCAATAGGGTGAGTAAAGCGGGCCTCAATGAGGAGGTGGCTCTTGGGCACAGACTCAAGGGCAGGGAGGGAGGGAGTGTGCAGACACATGCGGGGGCAGTTCACGGAAGGCAAACACCCTGAGTCGGAGAGAGGCTGGTGCGCTCGGGAGAGGGAAGCGTTTTGCCCATGTGTTTTTGGTTGGTTAAATTCCTAGCAGAGGAATTATGGGGTCAAAGGAATTGTCTAGATCTCCTTTGAAATTCTCTCGTTTCAAAGCCCTGGGATAGAAGAGTGACCGTACCCCAAAAGAAATCTATTCAAATGCAAGAAAATCAAAATGGAAGAAGAGTAGAAAACATAAAGGGGCTAAAAATAGCAGTTACCACTTCTGTTAAGAATTTCTGTGAGAATCTCAGGGGTTTACTGAGTCATCTTCCGCGGTGCCTGTTACAGTGGGCTGGCACAGCTTGGCCACGTGTCACCCCTCCGCGTTCCTGTATCTACTAGGCAGGATCCATCTTGCCTCTTTGCCAGTGACTTTCAAGTACCAATCAGCTCTTCCCTTTCCACCTTCCCAGGTCCCCTGGGACCTTCCTATTCAGCTCCAATTTCTGATCTAGTTAAAGACATCCCAACTTTCCCACTGACCGTGAGACTAATCGGATGACTTCACTGGAGGCGCGCGACCTTGTGGTTCAGGGGGAGGGCAGTGGCCTTGAAGCACAGGGGGGACTTTCTGCTCTACCCAAGGGAAAGAATGGAGGGAGCTGCAGGGCCAGGGAGCAGGGAGGGTGTGTGGTAAGGGGCCGGCTCCAGGCAGAGGCTCATCAGAGGAGAAGAATGGGTTGGGCCCCGTTACCAAGGCCAGGCAGACTTTATTCTCCAAGTGGTAAGTCATCAAAGGAGGTTTGCTCAGAGTGACAACATGAGGCTGCCTTTCAAGAGGTTGTCTGGAGCTGGGGTGATAAATGCTTTTGGAAGGAGGGGAGTTAAGCCAGGGGAACCAGTTAGTTCACTGTGGCAGGAGATATTGTAAGCCTTTCATCCAGTCATTAAGCCAGTGTGTACTGGGGATCATGGGCATGCTGGGCACTGTGCTCCATCCTGGGAAGGTGTAACCCACACCCCCACCCTCATGGAGATCACATTCTAGCCGGGGACAGAGACAGCTATCCAGTGGAAATCAATTGAGTAGATAGTATATTAACCTGTTTGCAAACCTGTCACTGGAGTCGTAGGACTGCCCCGTATTGTGTCTGAGGAAACAGATTGGCCACCATGTCTCTGCCCCGAGGGGCACCTGGTGGACTGAGATCAACCCCCTCCTGGTTAGCAGCCACGTGCTTAAGCACCGACCACCACCAGGGCCCGTAGATAGTGTGCTTAACGGTGCAGGTGGTCAAGTGGACATGCACGCAGGAAGGGAACGAGGAGTTTTTCAGAGCCCCGGGGTGGTGTCCATGGTTAAGCATTTGTCTTACTAATGGGAAGGTCGGTGCACATTGCCTACTCCTAAAGGACCCCCAACGAAATGCAATCCTTTTCAGAAAAGTCAGGGCCACAAACTGTGGAGCAAAGGTCCACTCTGACATCCCGGGTCACCAGGAACCAGAATCGACTCGAGGGCAACTGTTGTTTGTTTACTAGAAATGGTTGTGGGCTGGGGCCGGGAGGGGGTGGGCGGTGGGTGGTGTGGTTCACAAGTTCCTAAAGAAGAAGGATAGCCAGCTGGGGGAAGGAAGGCTCTTGGGGTGACTTGTGAGTGGAGGGGCCCCAAAGGAGGTGGCATGGGAGAAGGAGAAGGTGAGGGCGAGGGAGGTTGGGAGTGTTTGTAGGTAGACTCGGTGAGACGAGGAGCCAGCCAGGAGCACAACAGGGAGTCAGTGATTTTTATGAAGGGCAGCAAGAGAAAGCCACCCAGGCAGCACACAGCACGGTACCATCATGGAAGACCCAGGGCGTTCAGGTTATAGGCATGTCTCCCCGATGAGGCTGTCAGCATCTTGAAAGGATCCATTCACACTGGCCAAACCAAGGGCTGAGCACATTCCAAAATATTCAGTGAATATTCACAGTTGGAAGGCATTCTTCCTTCATCTTGCTGCCCCCAGCCACGGGGAGCTCCCTGCGTGGTGCCTGAGGCTGCTTTTCTATACTTCGCTAGAGGTCCACCACCGCAGCTAGGGAAGCTAACCAAGGGTCTGGCCCCAGGGAGGACTGGGGTTTGGGCCAAGCAGGAGTCCCGCTGTGTTAGCTCCAGTTGACCAGAGAAACAAATTCATAGACACTTATATGTGTTTTAAAAGAGAACTTTATATCAAAGAAAAATTGTACATTATGAAAACATCCCAGCCCAGTCCAGATCAAGTCCTTAAGTCTGATATTAGCCCATATGTCCGATACCAGTCTATAAATCCCTCTTCCTACTCATGAAACACAAGCAATGATGCTGATGCAGGAAGATCACAGGCCAGTGGGTGGAAAGCCTTGTGGACCCAGTGGTGGTGGAGGCATCCCAGCGCTAGCAGGGGTCTCCAAGTGAGCCCTGCGGCTCCAGGGCTCTAGTGTAGCTCTGTGTGTCTTGTCAGCAGGAATGTCTCACAGGAAGGGAGCTATTGATTTCCGTGGGCACCTCCAAATGAGGTCATCAAGCTGCAACCTGAATGACAGCTTAGACTCCACCCCTCCACAAGTTGACACCAGAGTATGTTGCTCACCTGCTCTTGGGCTGTGTGGCCCCTCCTGGAGTAGGCGTGCGGCAGCCTCCTCCTTGAAAATCCCCTTCTATTTCTGGTGGTCCAGAGTCTCTTGGTCCCTCCCCAGTGAGCACTGCCCAGTGATACCCTGTGGCCTGCCCAGAGAGGGCATCTCATCCGTAAGTGGCTGGGTGCTGTTTATGTCAACATCTACCTCCCACCCCACTTAAGAGCTTGGCGTGCCTCCAACCGTGCCCTACCTGGGTGAGGCCCCGATGCCACTGCACTTCTACCGGGACTGGGTCTTCCCCAGCAGGCCCTGCATCATGCACAATGCCCTGCAGAAGTGGTCGCTCCCCTATCTGAGGTGGGTGCAGCCCTGGGCTGGGCTAGGGTGATGGGCGAGCTGTCTTGTGGCATGTGGGCATGCTCTTAGAGTCCCTTCCCCTAGGGCCACGGTGGGTGCCACGGAGATGAGCGTAGTGGTGACCCCAGATGGCTATGCTGATTCCGTGCGCGGAGACCACTTCGTGATGCCAGCCGAGCGCCTGCTGCCCCTGTGAGGTGTGTTGGACGTCCTGGAGGGCAGGGCCCGGCACCCTGGCGTGCTCTACGTGCAGAAGCAGTGCTCTAACCTGCTTACCCAGCTGCCCCAGCTGCTGCCCGACTTGGAGCCCCACGTGCCCTGGGCCTCCGAGGCTCTGGGTGAGAGGGGGCGACTGGGGCAGAGGGCAGTCGTTGAGAATACACAGCAGAAGCACACACCAAGCTTCTACACTGACAGCTCGGTGACATTGATTGTCTTGGCCCACACCCACCACCCCATGGCCAGGGTCAGGCCCTGCCGCCCTGGAAGCCTTGACTGTTGACCAACTGCAAAGGATTAGTGCTCTAACTTTTGCCTGTGGGGGGTTGGGCCCACTCCCCAAGCCCTCCAAACCATGGCCTCTTCGCCACTTTTCCCTGTGATGCCCCTCGCTCGCATGCAGTACCCCTGCCCACATCCTGTTGGGTGTTATCCCAGACCCGACCTGCAGGGGACAACCACTCCTAACTCTCCTCCTCTGTCCTGCAGGGAAGATGCCAGACGCGGTGAACTTCTGGCTGGGGGAGGCGGCCGCAGTGATGTCCTGTAGGTGTCTCTGGGATGCAGGGACAGGGAGGAGCCAGGATGGGGCCAAGGGTGGGAGGCTGGCCTGGAGGGTCGGTCTACAATTCTGCGAACATAGGAGGAGCGGCGTTGCAGCGTGGTGGGTGGGATGACTTTGGTGTGGGGGCGCACTAGACATCTCTCAGAGGGCACGTTGGCCCCGGAGGTGAACTTGGGAGAACCCTATGCGTGGATATTTACCTCTTTGGAGAGATGACCCGCATGGGGCGTGTGGTGAGTGCCAAGTCCCTGGTGGCTGGGATCTGGAATGCCCTCCACCCCAGACCCCCCCTGGGCATCTCCTGGAGTCTGGTTTGACTATGTCGTTGAGAATACACAGAGCAAAAGCACACACCAAGCTTCTACGCTGACAGCTCAGTGACATTGATTCAGTCCCTCTAGTTGGTTCAAACGTTCTCACCCTCCCTTCCCGAGTTCTTCTCCCTGAGGGAAATGAGGGGGCTTCAGAAACTGTGTAGAAAATAATGGGATTCCCCCTCCCCCTTATAAATTCATTGTCCTCCAGGATCCTGGCTGTTCTTTGAAGAGGCTGTTTTCAGTCTGAGCCCGGATGGAGTTTAAAAGAGCACCATGCTCATGGCAGAGGGATGGAGATCCTTTACTGGCTAAGTTGAACTAGTACTGGGCGTAAAGGAGACATCAGGGGACACTTTGGATGGAAGGTTGAAATCTTTATTCGCAGGACTTTCTCGTTTTTACACCCCTGGCTGTCTTGAGGCGCAAGGCTCTGGGTGGGCAGGTTCTGCCTCTCATGTGCCCTGCTCCGCCAAATCTGCCCAGGACCTTCTTTGTGTTGGCAGTGCACAAGGACCACTACGAAAACCTCTACTGTGTCCTCTCTGGAGAGAAACATTTCCTGTTTCACCCGCCCAGCGATCGACCCTTCATCCCCTATGGTAGGGCTGGGACCTGCCTTACGCATGGGCCCCAAACCAGAGGAAGGGTAGCGAGGCTTCCCTGCCTGTGTCCCTGGGGCCAGGCAGCCAACAGGAGAGGCTGGGAGGAGGTGTGAGGGGCTGGGAGCTCTCTTTGCTGAGCTCCCCCTTTTTCTCTGGCATCAGAGCTGTACACCCCAGCAACCTACCGACTCACTGAGGCGGGCACCTTTGAGGTGGTGGATGAAGAGGCCATGGAGAAGGTGTCCATCTTGGCCCTGGGCCTCAGGGAGGGGCAAGCTCATCCATCTCCGAGGAGCAAGTGGGCCCCAAAAGTCCTGGGAAGGTGGCCCCTTCCTCCGTAAGGTCCCACCTTCTGGGGCTGGTTTCCCAGGGCGGATGGAGGGGGACCTTTGGCCCTTACCGTTGGCAAGGCCAAAGGCCGAGTTCCCCGGTCCTGCTCCGTCCCCAGGTGCCCTGGCTTCCACTGGATCCCTTGACACCAGATCTGTCCCGGTACCCACAGTACCGTGGGGCCCAGGCCCTCCGTTGCACCATGCAGGCCGGCGAGATGCTCTACCTGCCGGCCTTGTGGTTCCACCACGTGCAGCAGTCCCAGGGCTGCATTGCTGGTGAGGAGCTGCTGGCCTCGGCCAGCGGGTGGGCTGGGGAGGCTCTGGGTCAGAGCTGGGCCACCCACTCCTGTGCTTGCTCTCCCCACAGTGAACTTCTGGTACGACATGGAGTATGACCTCAAGTACAGTTACTTCCAACTGCTCGACACCCTCACCAAGGCCTCAGGCCTGGACTAGTGGAGCCCCCAGGGAACGTGCCCCCCCACAGCTCAGGGGGCACTCTGGCCCCTCCAGATAGTTCCCCACAGAGACACCCTGCAATCTGTCTGACCCAGAACCCCGTTTGGGTTGGGACCGATCCTGGAGACTATCGTGGGTGATAGGAGGAGGACCAGGAAGTGCCAGGCAGGTGTCTAGGTCAGGGTTCCCAGAAAGCTGCCACGCAGGTGAAGCAGCCCCGTGGGTGGAGGCCAGCTGCGGCGTCCTCCCTCCTCTGTAAAGCTGTGAAGTGGACATAATGATGGTCCCTACCTTTCTGGCTGCCCTGGGGCCTGGAGAGGGTTTCTGTAAGGGCCCGCTCGCTCGCTCGAAAGACATGCTCAATAAAGCCGGGGAGGCTCCATGTGGTACCTGCCCCTTGTGGATTTCTGTGTCTCCAGGAGGGCGGGGAGGGTTCAGATGGAAATGTCAGAGAGAGGAGCTAGCTCCCTGTCTGTCCAGGGACCACAGCTTGTACTCCGGTCTGGCCGGCAGGCCAACCCTGTTTTAACTCTCTGCCAGGGCTCATTGACTGGGACTCTGGTTTGCTTCGCGATGGGGTTGGTGGCCTGGGGACGAGCCTGTGTCTCCTAACCAGCACAGGGACCAGGGGACATAAACTGCCCCACCCCCACCCCTGGGCTGCTCCTCTGCAGAAGGAACTGGCTTTCTCATGCTGCCCCCACAAAAGGGGAGATGAGCCCCCTTCCCCTGGGTGCCCACCTGGAGCTCCAGTCCTGGCCATCTCTGGGGACCCAGGTGGCCCAGGCCCTGGCTTTGAAGAGCTGTTTTTAGTAACAGCCACTCCCCTGCTGTGATGATAGGCTCCGGATACACCCCTCCTCCGGGTCTGCTTCAGTGGAGACTGGGCATTCCTGTCCTTCTGGTACCTGGATGTTGCTACAAGCCTTGTTGGTGGGGACTCTGCCCTTGCCCTACCTCTGGCGGCTGCCCAGACCTGTGGCCCCTCCAAGCCATACCTTCCTGTCCTGCTCACACGGGTGGTTGGTGAGCTGTCCTGGAAGCAGGACCCAGCTGGGCAGGCCCAGGTGGTGTCTGCTGGGGGCAGTGGGTTTTCCAGGAACCCAGCAGGGGTGGGGGACCTTGAGCCCATGGGAGGGTGTCAGTAGCCCCAGTATAGGCTGAGGTGCCACATTTCTTGGACAGGGTGTGGGGCTTGGGCGGAGCGGAAGATGCAGGTGGGAGGGGCTAGGGAGGCCAGTTGGGACATACTTGGATTTTGGCTTAAAACCCCACAGTCCTCGGCCCAGTGGCTACTGCTGCCTTTGCTCGCCCCGCCTGGGACCCCCAGCCTCATGGCTCTGGTAAGACTGGCGTGGCACTGGAGCCCACTCTGACCCTTGCTCCCCACCTGAGTCCTAGCTAATGCTTTCTCTGGAGGGCTGTGGCCACGGTGGTCTTCAGGTGTAGGGGGCGTGTTTGCCAGCTTTTGGTAGGGGCATGGCTGGGCTGCGGATCCACAGAGCTTCTAGGCAGGGAGAGGCTCCTGGCTGCTCCCCTGCTCCCTCTGAGTCAGTTGCCTGGGCTGTCGGGGCCTGAGACTGATGAGATGGGTGACTTTCCCGGGTTCTTCCTCTGCCAGGAACCCCTGGGTGCATGCAGCTGGGACTTCCAACGACAGCTGGGAGGCCAGTGAAAGGGTGTGCTGACACACGCTCCCTGGCCCCAGCGCACCTGGCAGGGCTTCAGCCCAGAGCCCGGGGTGGTTTGGGATGGAGTCCTGGGGTCCTTTGTTCCTCTGCCCTCGGAGAACCTGGAGGGCGCAGGGCTTGGCGCCCATGGGCTGCCTGGCCTGGTAACCTCCCACCTGCCCCAGCACAGAGGTGGCTTCCAGAACTTCCCCCTGACCAGGGGTGGGATGCACAGGGAGGAGCGAGTGAGCAAGCAGGAGCATAGTCCTAGCAGGCCGCTCCCTCCATGCCCTTCTGTATGCCCACCCAGAGCTTTGTAAGCGAGGGCATGGGCTGGGGCAGACAGGTGGCAAGATGGGAGCCTGCTGGTTCCAGGAGAGGGAAGCGGAGAGCACAGCGATCCTGCCTCTGGGTCTCCGGCCAGTTGCTGGGTCACCTCTCCATGCCTCCACCTCCTCGTGAGGCAGCGTAGTAGTCGGCTGAGTTAATGTATGGATAGCCCTTGGGACAGACCTGTCATGGGCATTGTGTAAGTTCCTATGGACGTGCCCTGTCTCTTCTAGACTCGGGGTTCTGGGTGGCCTTGGCCCTGTTGGTGCAGGGTGAGCCCTCACAGGTGCCCCAACCTCCCTTCCATCGCCTGCGGCCTTTGGTCATGTCATCCCACAGCAAGCTTGTCCCCTCCCCGCTGCTCTGCAGGCCAAGTTGCCCGGGACCTGCCTGCTCACCATTCTTGTGCTGCAGGCCCACAGCCTGCCTGCCAGGGACGTGGGTGAGTTGACCGAGAGAGAAGGGAACTGAGGTTGCAATTGGAGCAGGGCATGGACGGTGGGAGGTGGCAGGAGGGCTGGGCCTGCGAGGTCCTGGGAGGAGGGGCTGCAAAGAGTGATGGGCAAGGGCTGGTGATGGAGGGTGGGGCTTGGTGCGTCCCCAGGGATCCCTCTGGTGGTGAACTCTGCGTGGCTTGGGGGAGAATTGGCCCTCATTTCTTCTCCTCCAAGTGACCCACCGTGAATTCTATGTGACCCTGTGGCTGCCCACGGCCTGCAACCACCGGCTCCAGACGCGCACGGTCAACAACTGCAGAAACCCTGTCTGGAACCAGAGCTTCCACTTCCGGGTGCACAGCCAGATCAAGGTGGGCCTGCCTCAGCCCAGTCCTGCGTACCCCCAGCGCCACCCCCACACCACCCCCCACCCCATGGCCCTGTCCCGCTGCTCCCCTTCCAGAACATGGTGGAGCTGAAAGTCTTTGACCAGGACCTGCTGACCAGCGACGTCCCCATGCTGTCAGTGCTGTTTGACGTGGGCACTCTGCTGCCTGGGGAGTTCCGGCGCCAGAGCTTCTTGCTGAGCCTGCAGGCAAGACTCCACATGGGCGGCCACCCTCGGTACCACCAACGGGATGCTGCTTAAATGCCCTCTTCAAAGAACTTGTTTACAGACCATGAGGTCAGGTTTCCCTGGTGCCCGAGGCCCTTGTCAACCAGGACCTGCTTCCCGAGGAGCGGCCCCCTCCTCGGGGCCACATTATGGACAGCAGCCCTCCCCGCATTGGCACCCCTGGCTGGCATCTGGGTTGGAATCTGCACATACCCACACTGACACACACACTCACACTCACATTCACACCCACACACAGCCTCACACACATACACAGGTACACTCACAAGCAAGCACACGCACTCAACCACTGTCACACTCACACATGCACAGCCATGTGGATACACATGCACACACACTCACATGTGCACACAACCACTCACATGCATGCCCACATACATGCACACGTCTTACCTGTATAACTTGCTTTTTCAGGGTGGGGAGCGGTTTGACGTTGAATTCCGCCTGCGGAGTGTGTGAGTTGGGGGTTGCGGGGGTCAGGGGAGTTGGGGGTTGCGAGGTAGGGAGAGGGGCTCTGGGTCAAATCTGTCCCTTCTGGAAGGAGAGAGCCTCGTGCGCTCAGGGCTGGTGTCCTTCCCCGGGGACCCTCTGTGGTTGGAAGGACTGCCTAGGCTTCCTTGGGGGCAAGAACCTGACCCCCGCTCATGGCTTTTCCCAGGACAGACTGTGCAGAGCAGCTCACCAGCAACGGTGTCCTAGTGGTGAGTCAGATCATTGTAGTGATTGATTCAGGATCATAGTAGTGATTCGGGATCATAGTGGTGACTTGGGATGGTAATGGTGACTTAGGATCATGGTACTAATTCGGGATCATAGTAGTGATTCGGGATCATAGTAGTGCTGTGTGATCATAGTAGTGATTTGGGATCATAGTAGTGTTTTGGGATCATAGTAGTGCTTTGGGATCATAGTAGTGCTTTGTGATCATAGTAGTGCTTTGTGATCATAGTAGTGATTTGGGATCATAGTAGTGCTTTGTGATCATAGTAGTGCTTTGGGATCATAGTAGTGATTTGTGATCATAGTAGTGCTTTATGATCATAGTAGTGCTTTGTGATCATAGTAGTGCTTTGTGATCATAGTAGTGCTTTGGGATCATAGTAGTGCTTTATGATCATAGTAGTGATTTGGGATCATAGTAGTGATTTGGGATCACAGTAGTGCTTTGGGATCATAGTAGTGATTTGTGATCATAGTAGTGCTTTATGATCATAGTAGTGCTTTGGGATCATAGTAGTGCTTTGTGATCATAGTAGTGCTTTGGGATCATAGTAGTGCTTTATGATCATAGTAGTGATTTGGGATCATAGTAGTGATTTGGGATCACAGTAGTGATTTGGGATCATAGTAGTGCTTTGGGATTGTAGTGGTGAGTGACACACCCTCCCTCAGGCCATCTGCTCACCTGCCCTCCTGGCTGCAAGTCTGTCTGGACCAGGAAAGAGCAAAGTTGGAGGGGCTATGATTTCCAGAGGACATGGGACTGAGGAGCAGGAACCGCGGGCTGCAGGGGAAAGGGTAGTGGTGAGGTGTCCTTGCGTGGGAGGGGCGGCATATGAATCTTCTCTTCCCAACACAGGCCCGTGAGCTTTCCCGCTTGCATGTGCGGCTGAAGGAGGCCGGGGACCAGAAGGGTGAGTCTCCCAGGTCACCAGGACAGCCCTGGCCCTCAGCCTATGTCTTCCCCCTTCCTCAGCTGCCCATCCTGGAAGAAGCTGCCAGCCACCTTTAGCCTCCGAAGGCTAGGGGCTGGGGGTGAAACTGCCCGGGCTTACCAAGACCTGGTCTTTTCCCATGACCCTGCTCTGAGGGGGCTGGGCTGGGGGTAACTCCTCCCAGCCTCTGCCAGCCACAGGGGCGGGAGACACCTCACGGGCAGGGAACCCCCTCCCACCCCTACCTCGGTTCCTTTCTCCAGAGTCAAAGGGAAAAGATCAGCTTGTGGTCCCCGGATCCTACGAGGGATCTCAGGAGGCCACCGTAGGCAGTGACTCCTTCCGTTTCCACTTCCCCACCTGCTGGGAGCAGGAGCTGAGTATCCACCTGCAGGTAGGGTGCCCCCCCCACTGACCCCCTGGAATTCAGGCCCACAGGGCCGGGTGGTACCCCTGCTCTGAGACTCGGGTAAGTGTACAGTTTTAGTCCCCTTGCAGAACGCCCGCCAGGAGCAACTGAAGGTGCCACTCAGGGCCCTGCCATCAGACCAGCTCGTGAGGCTGGTCTTCCCTACGTCCCAGGTACTCTTCACTCAGAGGAAGAGACCTTGATGTGGGGGTGGGACAGGGCCTCAGGCCAGTGCGGGGGTGGTGGCAGGGGGTGACTCCTTCTCTCCCTTTTCTTTTGGGCCAAGCCCCTGGGCTGGGCTGTGGGGGTGCATCCCTGTGGAGATGACTGGGGCATCCCAGGGCCGAAGTTGGGGTGGAGGTGCCAGCCTTTCTGAGTGGTGTTTTGCTGGTTTGCAGGAGCCTCTGATGAAGGTGGAGCTGAGAAAAGAAGACAGGTGAGAGGCTGGGCTGGGGGAGAGCAGCCGGGGGAGGGAGGGCGCTACGTGCAGCTGGGTGGCCTGGAGGACCGGAAGCAAGCGGGTGGCTGCAGCAGGGAGCTCCCAGTCTTGGGAAGGTGCTCAGAGCAGAGAGGGTCCTTCCTCAGCCTTGTAGTCTGCGTGTGGCCTCACTGGGTGGGAGAGAGGTGGGGGCTGAGGAGAGTAACACGCCTGGTTTGAGGAGCACAAAGACCAGAAGGAAGCAACCTTTTGGGTGGAAGCAACGTGGCTGGGCCTTCAAGAACTTTTGCTGGCCCTCGGTGTCTGGGAGCATAAGCAGCCCCAACTTAAAGGCCTTTGTTCCTTCTCAGCCCCCGTGCCCCCTCCCCAGTGTAGCCCTGGTCCAGCGTTGCAGGGGAGGGAGAAGCTGAGACTCAGGGCCACCTTTGGCCACAGGGACACCCTCATCTGCCGGCTGGCCTTGCTGTCATGCCGGGCGTGTTTGTGTGGCTCTGGGCCCACCATCCCCCCCTCACTCTCCAAGCTTCAGCACGCAGGCTGAAGGGAGAGAAGAGATGGACGTGGATCTTGCAGGGAGATGGGCCCAGTGTTCTCTTTTTCTGACGAGGATGAGCACTGCCTCACTGTCCGTCCATCCCCCCACCCCACCCCCAGACCAGGGGAGCTGGCCGTGCGCCTGGGCTTCGAGCTGTGTGCTGAGGAGCAGGCCTTCCTGAGCAGGTGGTGGCCAAGGCCCTGCAGCAGGCCCTGCAGCTGGAGGGAGACCTGCAGGAGGACGAGGTCTGTCGGGCTGGGCAGGAGTGTGGGGGTCTCAGGCCGAGTGTTGAGCTGAGTGGGCCTCCACACTTCCATTGCCCGACCAGGGTTGGTTGTAAGGCGGACTTGTGTTTGCCTCTCGTCTGCCCACCTACCCCCCTTGTACTTCCCGGAGCTTTCTTGATGTTATCTTGGGCCCAATGCGGCTGAGCAGTGTCAGAACCACGGGCCCCACCAGGGGTAGCTACCCTTCTCTGTGCGTTGGCCCGTGACCTGGAGCTGCTTTTAAGACTGGGCCTCTCAGACAACTCGGTGGACATCTGGCCAGGCCTCTCTGCTGGTTGGGCTGGCTCCTAAGGAAATGAGCTCCTTGCAAGGGGAGAGGGACGCTGATTTAGGGGTTTTGAGGTGAGCCTGTGTCTTTTAAGAAGTGACCGCCGTACTCCCCAGGCTGGGGATGGGGAGATAAGGCCTGTGGCCTGTACGCTCCCTGGAGTTTTCAAAACCCGAAAGGACCCACCCTGCTGAAGGAGGTTATCCTGACATGACTCTCCTCAGCTGCTCTGACTCAGACCTGCTCCATGGGTCCCCACCAGACTCTGACCTACGCTAACTTGGTGGTGGGGCCAGGGGCAGGGGACTGAGTGGCCACTTGACTTGCTGTGTCATCCTCCTGTGGTTTTTACTGCCCGGCGCACCCTGACCTCCCCTCCACCAACTGGAAGTCCCCGCAGGGCCTCCCTTGAGCCCAGCTGTACTCTGCCCTTCCAGGTCCCAGTGGTGGCAATCATGGCTACTGGTGGAGGGGTCCGGGCAATGACTTCCCTGTATGGGCAGCTGACCGGCCTCAGGGAGCTGGGCCTCTTGGACTGCGTCTTCTACATCACAGGGGCCTCAGGCTCCACTTGGTGAGCAGGCTGAGTGTGGGATCTGGGGGTGAGTGGGCAGAGGCAGGGGTGCCTGTGGTAAGGCTTCTCCAGTGCCCCCTTGGCCTCCCTGACTAGATTGGAAGGTCTGCGAGGAGGCAGGTGGCAGGTGCGATATGCCCAAGGTGCCCCATGGGCTTCGGCTGTCTCCATGAAGCTGGAAGGCACCTGCGGGCTGCTGCCCTGGGAGAGAAGGTCCGAAGGGGTGTGAGGTCTCGGGGGACTCTTAGAGGAACCTGTCTGCCCCCGACCTCTGGCTTTGCCTAGGACCTTAGAAAACCTCTACAAGGATCCAGAGTGGTCGCAGAAGGACCTGGGGGGCGCCACCGTACTGCTGAAGACGCAGGTGACCAAGAACAAGCTGGGCGTGTTGGCTCCCAGCCAGCTGCAATGGTACTACCAGGAGCTGGAGGAGCGCGCTCGCCTGGGACACCCGGCCTGCTTCACCAACCTCTGGGACCTCATCAATGAGGCCATGCGACATGATGGGGTACAGAAGGGCGGCCCATGGGGACGGGCCTGGACCTGGAGGCAGCCCTGCTGGGTAGCAGGGCGAGGGGAGATCTCCAGAGACCAGGCAGCAATGGGTTTACACGGAGTTATCTCCCTACAGCCTGATGTCCACAAGCTCTCGGAGCAGCGACAGGCTCTGAGGCACGGCCAGAAACCTCTCCCCATGTACTATGCCCTCAACACTAAGGGGCACGGCCTGTCCACCTTTGAATTTGGAGGCAGGTCGAGGCAGCTGGTTGAGGCCCCGGGCGGCCAGGGGTCGGGGAAGGGGTGGTTGGGATGGTGTGGGGAGGCAGTTTTTCATGCCCTTCTCCTTACACTCTGGTCCGGGACCCGAGTGAATCCAGACACCCATGACCCCAGAGTCACTTGGACTGGAGGGGAGTCGCCCCGTCCTTTGTGGCTGCCCTGCGTGGGTTCGGGTGGGCAGGAGGGTGGTGGCCAACAGCGGTCCCTTCCCACCGCAGAGTGGTGTGATTTCTCCCCCTACGAGCTCGGTTTCTCCAAGTAAGGTGCCTTCATCCCCTCCGAGCTCTTCGGCTCCGAGTTCTTCATGGGGCGGCTGATGAAGAGGATGCCTGAGTCCCGCATCTGCTTCCTGGAAGGTGAGGGGGTCTTGGAGAGAGAATGGGGGAGGGGAGGATGTTTCTGGGGGAGCCCCATCACTGAGGCGGGCAGCAGGGAAGGGTCAGGCTGTGACAGGAATGGGGGCTCTCGTCCCCTTGTGTCTGCGCTCCCAGGTATCTGGACCAACCTATATGCAGCCAGCCTCCAAGACAGCTTATACTGGTCCTCGGAGCCCAGTCCGTTCTGGGATCGCTGGGCTCAGACCCTGACCAGCTTGGGTAGGTGCCCAGGCTCCGGGGCTGGTGCTGGGGGTGGGCATGTGACTCCCAGCTCTGTGTGTGTGTGGTGGTGGGGGCACTGGTCTCAGCTCTTTCCCTCTCCGGGGTCACTGCCCTCAGACTGGGCTAGCACCCACGCCCCACTCCCTGGCTGTGCAGACAAGGAGCAGGTCCCAGTGCTGAAGATGGAAGTGCCACCCAGCCTGGCTGGGAGGATCGGGGAGTTGTTCTCTGGCCTCCTGGCGTGGCGTCCGCTTGCCCAGGCCACCCACAACTTTCTGCGTGGTCTCCAGTTCCACAAAGACTATTTCCAGCACCCTCACTTCTCCTCCTGGAAAGGTAGCTTCTCCCACCGGGGTCCAGCCCCCTGATGTCTTCCCAGAGCTGTGGGCCTTGGCTCCAGGCCCCTCCTGGGCCCCTCACCTCACCCCTTGGCTCCAGGCCTTCCATGTGTGGCCCCACGGGATGTGGGAAGTAGAGTTTCCTGCTTTCTCCTTCAGCTGGGGCTGGAGGTTGCTTCAGGGCTGGGGCCAGGTGGGTGGGGCCTGAGGGTGGAGTCTTTTTCCAGGAGCAGCCAGTGACTGCCACTGACCAGGGGAGCAAGCGTGGTGTCCTCAGCACCCGTGCTCAAGGCTGCCCTCCCACCCCGCCCACTTCTCCAGACACCAAACTGGATGGACTCCCTAACCAGCTGACCCCTGGGGAGCCCCGCCTGTGCCTGCTGGACGTGGGCTACTTTGTCAACACCAGCTGCCCGCCCCTCCTGCAGCCCACCCGGGACGTGGACCTCATCCTGTCGCTGGACTACAACTTAAATGCCACCTTTCAGGTGGGGGAGCTGATGAGTGGCACCCGAGGATGCTAGGGCGGCTTCACAGTGTGTGCCTTGCTGGCTTCCTCCCAACCCTATGAGACAGGGACCCACATGCTATGGGCTGAGCTGTCCAGAGAAACAAAAGCAGCAACACTCCTTTGTGTAGAAAGAAAGAGCTTTAGATCAAGAAGTCATTTTAGATCAGCAAGGCATCCCAGCCCAGTGTGATTCAAGACCATGCTAGTCAGAACCTTCCTCAGCCTCTGTGTAGCTGCAGGCAGATAATGCCCAGGCTGGCGTGAACACGGCCGAGTCGGCGGCTCTCCAGGCTGGTGGCCCCATGGGGCCGTCCCTGGAGACAGAATCCCAGCGAGGAGGAAGAGGCTCATAGCATCTCCCCTTCCTTCCAAGGAGGGATCACCAGGCTTCCACCTGAGTGACAGGTGGGACTCCACCCCTGCACTTTCACGCAGGTCCAAGTGGACATAATATCTAACCACCACACCATGTCAAAAGAACCAAACCAGGATCCCCACCATGGAGTCCATGCTGACTCACCGGGTCCCCCTTGGTGTGTTTCCGAGATCGAACTGCTTACGGGAGTAAAAATGCCCACGGAGCAGTTTGTCACAGGAAATCAGCCTCTAACAACCAATGGGTCAGTAGGCACAATTGTATGGCGATAAAATAGTAAAGGTCTAGTAAAGTCATAGAGGCTAGGAGAGATAGGGGAGCGAGAGTACAATAAAGGAGTCGGGCACGTTTTATGATAGCATGCTCACCTCAGCTCCTCTTGATGGACCACGAGGAAGTGGGGGAAGAGAGAGCATCTGTATTAACTTGGGGTAGTTACAGGTAGCCTTAAGACATGCATATTCAGTAGTTACATACGCCACAAGGTGGGTGGGATCGACAGTAATGCTGAGTTCACAAGTGAGGAAGCCTAACAGCTGCATTGGGGGAAGCTGAGAGGGGGGCTGGGCGACAGCAGGAAGAGAGAGCCAGAGGATGTCTGCCTCTGTAGGGAGATCAGACCAGCCATGTGCTCACTTGAAGGCAGCATGGCTGTTAAGGGAGAGTCTGTGGCTACCAACGTGGAGGCACAAGTTCAGGAACGTGGTGCTCGGCCCTCTCTCCATGGAGCAGCGGGTGGTTTCCCAGTGCTGAACCTGCAGAACCTCGCCCAGCACATAACTGTTTCACCACCAGCACTCCCTGTGAAAAGAACTGGGGTTTCATTCACGCTCCATCAGGGGGCTTTCTCCGCAATGGGGAGAGGATATGATGGTGAATCTGGTTGGCTGCACCTGCACCCCGGCTGGTTGCAGGCCGTCGACACCTCAGCGTTTAGTTTCTGTGTTAATTTAGTGAGAGGTGTGTGCCCTTCATGGCTGGCCTCAGTGATGGCTACAGTCCGTTTGGTGTAGCTCTGAGGGGCTGTGGAATGGCTGTCCACTCCGATTGATGCTTGGTCCTATGTGACGTCAGTGTCCAGGACCAAGGGAGCCCAAGGCAGCTGCAGCTGGTGGGCCGCATGTGCCAAGAGCAGGGCATCCCGTTCCCGCCCATCTCTCCCAGCCTCGATGAGGAGCGCCAGCCTCGGGAGTGCCACAAGTTCTCTGATCCCGGCCGGCCTGAGGCCCCAGTCATTCTGCACTTCCCCCTGGTCAACGACTCCTTCCGGGACCACTCAGCCCCTGGTGAGCCAGCTTGCCGCCACCCCCTTCCTGGTGTCCCAGCCTCCCCGACCCAGCAGACCCTCCCTCCACCCCAGCACCCTGCCCCTCCATGCCCACGATGTGCTCTCTGCACAGGGGTCCCTAGGACACCCGAGGAGCAGGAGGCCGGCCGGGTGAACCTGTCTCCGTCTGACTCCCCCTACCACTACTCGAAAGTGACCTATAGCCAAGAGGACTTGGACAAGCTTCTGGGCCTGGCCCACTACAACATCTGCAACAACCAGGAGCGGCTGCCGGCTGCCCTGCACGAGGCCGTGCGGAAGAGGAGGCAGCACTGACAGCCCGCCCCGAGTGACACCATGCCTCAGCCTCAGAGAGCCATCCCCCAGTGTTCTGGGGCCTCGGAGGGCCTGGTTGGCCCCAGCAGCACCCTTCCTAGCCTTGGGTGTATGCCCTGGTACCCCAGACGGGGCAGGAGCTGCCAGCACCTCACAGAGGGCCATCTGCACTGTGAACTGAAGCTGTGACTACGGGCTTGCCACAGCTCAGCAGCTGCTCTGGTCGTGGGCCCTGGGCCCCTGGAGCAGGCCACAGTGGGCCTCTTCTCCAAGCCCCGGGAGAGGTGGGGTGCAGAGGTGCTGTGGCAGCCGGGGTGTAAATGGGGTGGGGTAGGGGTTCGGGGTGGCTGGGCCCGGTGTAGAGTGCTGGCACTGGGGGGAGGGTCCCAGGCTCCCCCGCCCTGCTGCTCTGAATGCTGTACGCAGGGACTCGGGGGCTGCACACATTATATGACTCGTCCCACCAACGGTCTGAGGATGTCATTGCTGCTACGAATGGGGAGACCTTTGGTACCACCATCAAAGACCAGTTTAGGAAACAAGACAAGGACACATCTCCCTGGCCCCGCAAAGAGTTGCCAGCCTCTTGGTGCTGTGCCACCCTTTCCCAGCAGGAAGCCCCGTAGGAGGTGTCTGCTTCGGGCACCCCTGCCCCACCCTCACAGCCAGTAGCTGCCCTCTTTGCCGGGTGGGGGTCAGAGCACCTTGAGGAAGAGCCTAGGAAGGTGTGACCTCGGAAGGGCTGCCCCTTACCAGGAGCTGCCCGTTCCCAGGGTGCTGCGTGCTGGCCTGGCTAGACTGTGGCGAGCCTGCATGGGCAGTCTGTGGCTGGTTCCATGTGGTGACCTGGATGGAGCACGTCCTCACCTACAGCCCCAGGGTCACTTCTGGGCCCACCCACTCACCTACAGCCCCAGGGTCACTTCTGGCCCCACCCACCCCTGTGGAGGAGCAGCGAGGCCCAGTGAATTAATGTTGGGTCCCTGGGTCACACCTGCCCCACCACCACCTCCCTGACAATACCCCACGTTCCTCTAGCATTGGTAACCACGTGGATTCCCATGACACTCCCCTTCCCCCTTCCCCCCAATGCATGGCTGAGTGACTCCCAGGTTGGGCACAGAGTGAGAGTCAGGGCAGGAGTGACTGCTCAGTACCCCTGTGTCCAGGATGAGGCTTCACCCCAGCCATTCATCCCATTCATGAACTGGACCCCATGGGAGAGTGCGTGGAGGTGGGCAATTACAGCGGAGATGGTGCCCCAGGATGTCTCCACTGGTGGAGGGTGGTGGGCTCAGGGGTGCTGCACATTCTGGGGGGTGGGAGTAGGGGGGAACAGGGGCTCCTGCTTGCACATGTGAGAGAGAGAGAGAGAGCCTTGCCCTGCCCTGCCTTCTCTGCCTCCACCTTCTGACCCCTGACTAGATTCTCTTCTCCCCTTGGAGGGCGACGGGGCCTGTGCCTTGGGAGAGCTGCAGGGGACTGTGACAGCAAGGGACGGGGAGGCAGCAGGCTGCCCATGAGCCGAGGTTGGTTTGGAGAGGGAAGAGGAGAAGGCAGGCCAAAGGGCACAGTTGCAGGAGGCCAAGTCCAGGCAAGCTTGCTGGGACTATGCCAAGAGAGGCTGCCCTAACCCCGTGCTGCTCCAGTAGGCAAGGCGTTCCGAGAGGGCCTGCTCTTCTCTGCAGACCAGCCAGCAGCAGGAAGCTGAAGGATCGCACGGGTCTGCAGATGTGTGTGTGTGCCCATGGACGCACACCACACAGACACACACACATGGATGGACATACCACAGGCATGTATACCATAAACACACCTGGATGAACACACACCACACCGATGGACACGCATCTACCAAAAACACGTGAACATCTATCACAGGTGCGCCCGCAAACACACATGCACACATGGACAGGCATGAGTACAGAGGGCTGAGCCCGTGGGTGGGACAGCCATCAAGTCTGGGGAAGGGAGTGACATGGTCCAGAAGCTGCCTG
Organism: Tenrec ecaudatus; assembly: GCF_050624435.1. Taxonomy (NCBI): domain Eukaryota; kingdom Metazoa; phylum Chordata; class Mammalia; order Afrosoricida; family Tenrecidae; genus Tenrec; species Tenrec ecaudatus. Next base: position 75,180 of record NW_027457961.1, read on the forward strand.
GGGACCATGGGTTGCCCTGGCGGGTGGGGGTGAGGCTTCTCTTAGTCCCAGGGCAGTGGGCGTCTGGTGCGGGAGGTGCAGAGCAGATGGGGACCCTGCTCCAGGAGCCCCGAGCGGGCGATGCGGGCGTGTCCACATCCAGTCACACCACCACTGTCCTGAGAGGTGAACTGGCTTTCTGTGTGCCCACATTGGGGGCCCGGACCACGTGTTCCAGGGAGCAACTTGTGCAGCCTGGAGCTTGGGACAGCTTACTTAAGCTGAGAGGCCCTGTCGGACGACCTTCAGCAAAGCTCAGCCTTTGAGTTCTGGGCTTCTGGCTTCAGGGCACGATGAGGGCAGCTGCTGGTTCTGGCCCAGCTGCAAGCAGCCTCGCTGTACCTGGCCCTTCTGGGGACTCCAGATAGCACTGGGGAAACTGGGTGCACCGAGAGGCTGGGTTACTTGCTAGAGACCACATCTAATTAGCAGTGGAGTTGAGACCTGATATGGCCCTCACCATAAAAAGGAAGTGTTTTCTGCCCTGGTGACCCTTGGCCTTCCCTGAGGTCAAGGGTGACCATAGCAGCCACATGAAGAGTGTCAGAAGCAGGGCACAGTGATTGCCTCAACCTCCCCACTCTCCCCCCGCCGGGGCTCTTCCAGTCTTGGCCTAGTGCCTCTATTGCTGGGGAGCAGGCTGGAGAGTCCCCCACCCCTGCAGGGCCCACAACCTTCCTAGCAGTGCCAGCGGATCTGAGAAGGCACAGCCTGGCAGTGTGTGGCCAGGCTCCCTGGAAATGGTCCCATTGAAGATCTGGAGTGCAGACCGATTGTTTTCCTTTGATTGTGTTACAGACACCTTACAGGAGAGAAGGACGTTTATAGATCACTGTCTACAGTTTCTGACCTTCAAAGCACTCAAATCATTGCCATCGAGTCGATTTCTATCATCGAGGCCCTGTAGGACAGCACACGACGGCCCCTGCGGCTCTCTGAGGCTGTCACTACGGGAGCAGACAACCGAGCCGCGTCTTTCTGATGGGTTTCACACCACTGACCTTGCCACGAGCAGCAGCCCGGGGCATGCCTTTTTCTGACCTTGGGTTTGACTAATATATATATATATATACACATATAATGCACATATATATATGAATTTTAATATAGAGGGTTTTGTTTTAAGTGGAAACATGCAGAGCAGTTTAACAATTTCTACACATTTTGTTTGCAGCCCTCATAATATAACACAGCACTCTTCTTACCTCCTCCCTGGCCCCTCCCTCCCTCCTGAATTTTGAGGGCAAATGCTCCCCTTTGCTCTGGGAAGCAAGTGCCTCACAGGTGCCATGCGTTCACTTTATCAGCTCGACTGTTGCTTGGGCAGGGGTGATTCCCGGAGCTGGGCTCTGTTTTGGATTTGAAGGGCCCTGGTTCGGGGATCCAGTAGTCCCTGTCAAACTTGTAATGCCCTCTCTTCATGAAGTCGACTTCCATTGGCTTTCAAGCTGTGCACAAGTTGCCAGTTTGAGCTCAACCAGAGCAGTTTGAGGCGGTGGCTGGGCACCATCTAACTCTCCTGGTCTCCAGGACAAGGATGGAGGGCTGTGGTGTTGGTGGTCCGTTAGTCCTGTTGACTGCTTTGCTTCAGTTTTTGATTTTCTTCACTCGTCTGCTCCAGATGGGGAGAGAGGGGATCCTAGTTGCTAGAGGTGGCTTTGCAATGGAGACAAACATTTTATACTAAAGTGAGATTCTTAGGTGACATTTGTGTGACTGCAGAGCCCCTGCTCATCTTCCTCCGTGCTCACCCTAGCTGACCACCTTCCTGCCTCAGAGGATGGGGCACTCCCTCTGCCCATCCACCCTCAGGTCCTCACTTTCAGTCCCACAGGATCCTGTGATATCAACCCGCCCCCAGCCTACACAAGGATTACAAACCCACGCTCCACTCAGATTCTCTGTAGCTAGTGTCACCTCCCCTGTGTTCCTCAGAGTGTGCTCTGCACCCATGAGATTATTGATTGGTTTCCACCCATAGTGACCCTCTGTGTCCCACAGGGCTTGCTCTGGGGGCAGCTCTCAGAGGGGGAAACCAGGAGGAGGAGGGGAGGGAGCAGTTGGGCAGAAGAAGCTGTGATGGACCCCACAGAGCCAGACTGCCCACGGAGGACAGGACCCTGCGGCTGTTTCCTCGAAGGGGTGCCCCTCAGGGCGGATCAATGCTCTGGGGACTCCACCGCAGGTTGAGGCCCCTCGACCCCTCCTCAGTCCCGCCCTCCACACCCTCACCTACATCTGGAGCTGGGTGAGCTTCTCCTCCTGGGCCGCCAGCTGCCTTTCCAAGTCCTGGTGCCAGGCATGTGGCCCTCTAAGGGGTGGATCCCTGCTCACCCCACAGTCAGGGTCTAGCAGGAGGTCCTCTCAGGAGGCCGGCCAGACCTCAGCCTGACCCAGCATTCCCCGAAGCTCCTCCTGGTCCTGGCTCACCAGGCAGTGCTCCTGGTGAAGGGCCCAGGTCGTCCGGAGCTCCTGCAGCTGCCTGTTCAGCTCCTGGAGACGCTGTGACCTGGGGGGCAGAGGGCTGTTGGGAGGGGCGCAGGGTGTGGCCTGGGTGGGGCAGGACTGGGTTACCGTGGAGCAGGGAGAAGCAGGAAAGGGGGCTCTGGCCACGCACCACCCTGACATTAGCCCTCAGCGCGCACATCTCTGGGGCTATGACGTGGCTGGTGTCCAACAGCTGCTACCCCGCCGGCCGCACTGCCTGGGCTCTCAGGCAGAGCTCCTGCCCCAGTGTCTCCTTGGCCCCAGCTGGCCCTTCTGAGGATATAGACTAGCGCCTGCTTCTCTTGAGCCCGAGTGCTGGGTGGGGGACAGGGCATGGGAACAGGTCTTAGGGCCAGGAGGGCAGAAAAGGGAGGAAGCAGGGAAGAGCTGAGTGCCCCCACCTGCATGGAACAGAGCGAGCCCCCATCCAGGTGGGGTGGCACATACAGCAGTTCCTGGCAGTGCCTGAGGAAGGCATGGCCATGGGCTGCCCACTCCAGCTGCTGGCCCTGCTCCCAGGACTTCATGTCCAGGTGGCCCAGGCCTCCTGCACCTCAGCCAGCTGCCCGGCCAGGCCCTCCTGGACCGCAGGGTGTACCTGAATGGCCTCCATCCCCATCTGAACCACCACCTCGTCCACAGCCACCAGCTCCCTCTGCAGCTGGCAAAGAGCAGGCTGAATGCTTCTCCACCCAGGACTCTGCAGGCCATCCTGGCTGTACCCCAGCCTAGGTCAAGCCCAGGCTCGTCACCCCCCATCGCAGAGGGGGCAGGGGCAGGCTGCAGTCCTGCCTGAGGTCAGCTGGGGGCGAGGGCTCCTCATCCATCCATTGCCTACAAAGAGGGGTTCACGCGGAGGAGGGGGAGGGACTGGGGCCCTCCCTGCAAGAGGCGGTGCTGGCGCTGCAGGACCTCCACAGACGCCAGGTAGTGGCCAAGGACAGCACCCTCCACCAGGACCACCTTCTGCATGTGGCCCCACAGCTCGAGCGCCGCCTTGTGGAACTCGAGGGCACAGCGGGAAGGAGGGCCAGCAACTTTCTCCCTGAGAACAGGGCCACATCCTTTTGAGCAAAGACTGTGGCTTGGGGATTTGTGGGGCGTTAACACGGAGGGAAATAGGACGAAGACTCTATTCCCTAACTTATAACAGTGAGAATCTGGAAAGCTGGTGTTCCACCGTAGGAAAGCCTCTACTTTGGTAAGTTAGAGGTAAAGTCCAAGTACATTATCCTACTTTAAAAATCATTCTCACGGATTCTCCGTTAACAGCTAGGCTGCCTTAACGTGAGCACATGGCTGATTGTATCTCTGTGTAGAAGCAGATATGATCCTTTTGCCCTCTCTTCTCACCGTGACACCCAGCCCCCTTTGTAGCTTCCCCCAATGCTTTCCTCACCTTGGTGAGCTCAAGTACAGGGGCCTTACGATAGATACCACCCACCTTGTGACCCATGTCACTACTGAAGAGGTGTGTCTACAGGCTCCCTATACACGTCCCAAGATAGCAAAGTTTCCACTTCTCCCAGTTCCACGTGGTCCATCAAGAGGAGCTGAAGTGAGAATGCCTAATAAAACATGTCTGACTCTGTATTGTATTCTCTCGCCCCTGTCTTTCCTGTCCTCTGTGACTTTACCGTGACCTTTACCTATTATCATCGCTGTACATTCGTGCCTTCTGGCCCTTTGGTGGTTAGAAGATGGTTTCCTCTGATCACAGCAGGTTCCTGATGAGGCCCGGGGGCCACAGGCAGGGCTCGAGGGAGGAAAGGGTCTTGACACGCATGTTGGGTGGAAGGCAAAAAGATGGGGAGCCCTGAGCACATGAGGACGGCAGCTCAGGGAGCGAGTGGGCTGCCTGTCAGGGGGTCTGCCTGTAGCACCTCCAACAGTCAGTGTGGAAAGGGCTGGCCCCGGGGCCACCCAGCCCCAGGATTTCGGTTGCAGGACCTGTCAGGTGCTCAGTGCACTGAGACACCAGATCCCGAGAAAGGAGGGTGTGGTGAGGGGAGGCAGGGAGCTCTAAGAGTGGCGGTCAGCAAGAAGACCAGCAGGGCCTGTGCCCCCAACGAAACTGCGGCCCGTGCTCAGGGAGCATTGGGAGAGTCCACTTCGTGCTCCTGCCACAAGGGGTGACCTGCGCTGAAGGACTCCAAACTGGGGGCAGGAAGGAGCGTGGTTGGACGGGGAAGGCTGATTGATGCTGGGAGCCGGAGTCAGCCATGCCCCTTCATACACACATGCACACACGAGAATACACACAGAAGTACGCATGCACACACCCACATGCCCACCCCTACACATGAGCACACACACACACGCACACACACGCACACACATCTGGGGTAGGCCCCTGTGTCCCGAGCCCCTTGGCTGTCGCTGGCCTGTCCTTCTAGGCACCCACCTCTGTGCGGGCTTTCATTGCCTTGTCCAGCCTCACCCATGTGGCCTCAACCCAGCTCCTGTGGACTTGACTCTGGGCCATGGAGCTGGGGGAGTCGAGTTCCAGGGCACCTGCCAGCTCCCTCAGAGCCTGCACCCTGGCAGCCCCACACTCTGCCCTTTCTCCCGGAAGACCTTGAACTTCTGTTCCAGCATCTGCAAAGGTGGGGCTGGAGAGGGTCAATGTGGATAGGGTTCAGGCAGCTCCTAAAACTCACGAAAGGGCCAGCTGGCCCCAACAGCTCCCACATCCCTCAGCCCTGGTTCTAGAACTCCGCAGAGCATCTCCTGCCCCCTCAGCCCACCCAGCATCTACCCTACCCTCCGTTCCTCCATCCACTTTCACTTCCACACCCTCAAGGTCCTGCCCACAGTCCTGGGAGTCGGCAGTGGCCACCTTGCTGTACAGCCAGGCGTGGAGGAGCAGGGCTTCTCCCTCCAGTTGGCACTACCCCTGGGCCTCCGCTGCCCATAGTCGTACTGCGTGGACCTCCCTCACCGCCCACAGCTGGACAGCACTGTGGGGCTGCATCAGGAAAGTCACAGGGGATTGCTGCCCTCTCCTCTCTGGCTGCCCACCCCCTGCTCCCTAGATTTCCCACCCCCTGCCAACCTGTCTGAGTTCTGCAAATCCTCCAGGTGCCCGCAGAACCCTTTCAGCTCACTCTGGGTGGCCTCCAACCATGGCATCAGGGTGCACAAGGCCCGTGTTCATGCCGTCCAGGGCACAGCCCTGCTCTGCCAGCCAGGATTCTGCCTCCAGGAGCTGGCGTGACAGCCGGGTGGGCCATGGCCTCCAGCCTGGGTTTGCAGCCTTGAGAAGGAGTGCACCGGCCCACCTGGCTGCTCTTTAGAAGCCCGCCCCCTGTTTCTTTTTTATTTCCCACAGTTTACTCTGAAGGCAGTCTTGGTTCTCAGGAAGCAAGACAGCTCCTTCCCCGAGGTCCCCTGCAGCCCTGTGGCCTTTTCTTTTCCCTTTCCCACGAAGTTCTCCCATGTCACAAGAACACGGTGGTTCCGGCCAGACGGTTGTCCAGAGTGGCTTATCTGTTTCCCCACTGGACCTGGGTGTGCTGCCTCCTCCCCGCGGGGTTGGCAGGAGAGCTTTAAAAGGTGCTTCTGCCTAGGCCCCACCCCTGTAGATCCAGATTTTGTCTGGATTGGAGGCTGCATGTCCATATCTTTTCAAAGTTCCAGGACATTCGAATGCAATAACCGACTGAGAAGAGCCACCGGCTTAGGAGACACCCCCACACCCACTGCCATTGGGTTCATTCTGCCTCAGTAGGAAAGCAAAGCTAAAGGACCCAGTGGGTCTCATCTCTGGACACGTGTGGAAGAGAGGCCTTGGAACAAGAGAGCGCTTAGAGGAGTTGCTAGGCACATCGAGAGTCTGGGTCCCCCATAGGAGTCCCCTTGAGCCCTGGACACCGGGCAGACCCCCACTTTTCGTGCCCCTCACCTCTATCTATCTGCAGCTGCTGGGCCTCCTGAGCCTGCTGTAGCCTCAGCCTCCTTTGCTATGCCTCTGCGCACAGGCAGCGCATAGCGCTCTCCAGCTGCTGCACCTCAGCTGCCACCTCTTGGGTGGCAAAGTGCCAGCCTGCAGCTTGTGTCCTGTGTCCTCCACCATCCTGGCCAGGACCGGCTGTGCAGCTCTTGCTCCAAGTTCTGTGGAGTACGCAAGGTCTCCAGGGCTGCTATGTGAACAGGCCATTCCTTGGGAGACTCCCTTGAAGCCTTATGGGGCCCCATAGACATGGACCCTGTCTCCATGGTCAGCAAAGAGCCCAGGATGTCCCAAAGCCTGCTGAGGCAGAAGCTCCTCCTTGGGCCCCATATTGTGTCTTCTTGTAGTCTCCAGTGGTCACTCAGGGCCCTGTGCTTGCCCCCTGCTGGGGCAGACACCCTCCCCTCTGATCCTGGGGTGGGCTGGCACCTGGTGCTGCTGCTGCAGGTGCTGCACCTCGCTCAGACTCTGGCCGTTGTCCTTGGCTGTGGCCAGGGCCAGTTTTTCCTGCACCCAGGCCAGTTCCTCATCAGTGTCCCTAAAGAACTGGGAAAGGAGGCTCCGGGCCTCAGGGCTCCCGCAGGCTCTCTAGCTTGCTGTCAGTGCGGGGGGTGGGGGTGAGGGTTGGGGGTGGGGGGGGTCAGGGGGTGATGGTGGTGCAGGGTTGACAGTCTTAAGGTGAGCTCCTCATGCTGGTCACAGGAGCGCTGGGAGTGGGTGTGCTGGGGACAGGGGTGGGATTCCTGCAGGGAAGGAGGAGGGGGCACAGGCAGATCTACTTCTGAGGCAGCAGCAGGGCAGGATCCTCCACGTTGAGGCTGAGCCCTTCAGGAATGAAGGCCCAGGCCCGGGCCAGCAGGCTCCGTGCCCTTTGAGCATGCTCAGCCACTGCTGCCTCCACATCTGCCTGTGCCCCCAGGAGCTCATCCACCCCAGGACAATCCTATCCACTGCCAGGGACTCGCAGCTCCCCCTCCACAGGATGCAGCCAGCTCTCCAGCTCCCAGATGCTCCCCCGTACGCAGGGCCTGGGGCAGGACGTGGGGTGAGCAGTGGGCACTGGGCAACCTGGGGTCCCATCCAACCTGGCCCAGGGCGTGCACAGTCCTACCTTGCAGGCCTCCTGGAGCGTGGCCTCTTTCCTCCTACAGTTGGCCCTCAGCTCGCCCCAGAGCTGCTGCAGTTCCTGTAGCCTCGCCTGGAAGGTCTCTGAGGCCCAGTGCCCCCCCCTGCAGGCCCCTCTGTCCCTCCTGCAGCCACAGTGGGCACACAGACCTCCTCCAGCCACCAGCCTTGTGGCTGTAGGTTCTGGGCACTAGCTTGTAAGCTTCGTGCCCCGCTCTATGTAATGGGCACAACAATGGATTATTTGGTTTCAAGGAGAGAAACCATATACAGTCCTGATGGGAATAGAGACACTTAATAGATGGGAATAGAGACACTTAATAGATGGGAATAGATGGGAATAGAGACACTTAAAAAAGAAGGGGAAAAAAAGGATTGACCTCTAGTCCCTTCACCGGCAGGGACAAATGCTCTGGTCTCACTGTGTCCCCTAAAAACATCATGTCAAAACGCTTTCTTTTAAGTTATGGACATCACTGCATTATAGTTACGAAAGCCAAAGCTGGAAGCCGCCTTTGAGTACGTGGACAGATGGATGGACCAAGTCAGTGAGTTCGAGTTCTAGAATGGAGTGGTGTCCTTTCATTAAAATAGGGGGATAAATGTCAGGTCACAAATGAACCTTGGAAAGACATGCTGGGAATGAAATAAATAAAATTCGCAACTCACTGCCATCCAGTCAACTCTGTCTCATGGTGACCCTAAAGAGCAGAGTGGAACTGCCCCCTTGGGTTCCGGGGATGGTAACTCTTTTACAGACATAGAAAGCTTCATCTTTCTCACAAGGCGCAGCTAGTGGACTTGAACTGCCGGTCTTGCAGATCACAGTCTAATTTGTAACCACTACGCCAGCAGGGCTGCTGGTAAGGACATAAGCCAGACACAAAAGAACAGGTGTAGGACCGAGCCAAGTAGAGAAAGGGTGAGCACAGGCCAAGGCACAGAGGCAGGCAGATCGGAGATATAGGGGGTTCACGGTGGCACCCTTGGGCGGGTTAGTGCCCTGTGACCCCGCTACCCATTTATTTATTATTATTATTATTACTTTTCCTTTCCCCGCCTCTTTTTATCTGTCTACCATGTGTATCCCTGAATTTGGTCTGGTCCCTGCCATATTACCTGGTCCTCACCCCAGGAATGTTCATACAGTAGCTTTTCCCCTATGTCCCTTTTGCATTGTTTTTAAAGCTTACCTCCGTGGACTCAATGTGTTCTTGTCATTTTGTGCTTGGTTTACTTCGCTTAGCATGCTTTCCTCCAGTTCTTCCCATGCAGTGATGTGCTTCAAACTTTCATCACTACTTTTTAGCGATGCGTAGTACTCCATTGTATGTATGTACCACAGTTTTTTTCCCCCCACTGAAAAAGAAGTCTTTATTCTGATCCCACCAGCTGTACCATCTGTTATGCGCCTTCCTCCTTGGCAATCCGGTCTTTCTTGAGTGGTCCCATGAAAGCTTTTTTCTCTTCCACGGTCTGGAAACGGCCATGGCCCAACTTGGAGGTGGTGTCGATGAACTTGAGGTCGATCTTCTCCAGGGCACGGCGCTTGTTCTGCACCAGCAGGGACTGGTGCAGAGTGAGCACTCGCTTCTTGGTGCCCACCATGCAGCCCTTGAGCATGACAAAGTCATTGATCACTTCCCCGTAGTGGACAAAGTCGCCCAGGGGGTTGATGCTCTTGTCAGAGAGATCTTAGTCAGTGGAGGCGTTGTTGGATAAGCTTGCCGTCCTTGACGAAGTAGCCCTGGCCAATCTTATAGATCTTCTTTTGGATCTCTGTGCAGTGGTGGTAGCCTTTCTGCACAGCGCGGGCCATCGAGAAGGCCACACGGGCGGGATGCCAGGCCCCGATACAAGCCACCTTGTGCAACCCTCGGTGGGTCTTTCGGGGCAGCTTCTTGGTGTGCCAACGACTGGTGACCCCTTTGTAGCCTTTGCCCTTGGTCACCCCCATGACGTCGATCATTTCATCCTGCCCGAACACCTGGTTCACTGGCACCAGCTTCTCTCGGGCCCAGTCCAGCTTCTCAGCCACGGAACGAGCCCCCGTTCACCTGCATCTCCATCAGGTGCGCCTTTTCCTGGCGCAGGAGGAGCAGGCGCTTCTGGGTGTGGGCGATGGCGCGCATGACCGGGCAGGACTTCTTCATGCTGCTAAAGTCTTTCTCGAGCTGCTTCTTACCCTCGTCATCCTGCCACTTCTTGCAGTACTTGGTGAAAGCCTTCTTCTTCGACTTGTGCCAGTTCTTGTAGAACCGCCGCTTGCACTCGTCATCACTGATGTGTTCCGCAAAGACCGTCTTGAAGGTCCGGAGGCCGCGAGGTGTCTCCACATAGCCCACGATGCCCACCACCACCATGGGAAGGGTCTCCATGATGGTCACGGCCTCCACCACTTCCTTCTTGTTCACCTTGGAGCCTGGCCTGTCGACCTCGCGCACAATGTGGGTCATGCCGGCCTTGTAGCCCAGGAAGGCCGTCAGGTGGACCGGCTTGGAGGCGTCATCCTTGGGGAAGCTCTTCACCTTCCTGCCATGCCAGCTGCTGCGCTTCCGAGGCAGAAAGCCCAGAGACCATGCTGGGGCGCTGAGAACTTCCGGTGTGACATTACATCCTTGATCCCCGCTGGTAGAGTACCCCAGCTTTTTAATCCAATTGTCAGGTGATGGAAATTTGGGTTGTTTCCAATTCCTTGCAATTGTGAACTGTGCCACAATGAACATTGGAGCACAGATGTCTGATCTTGGTTTGTTTCTTGCCCAGTAAGGGTGCGGGGGTTGTTGGGTCATATGGTAACTCTATTTCCATCTGTTTTAGATATCGCCAGTAGACCTCTTTCTTACACACATATGAGTCTCCCTGGATTTGTTTCACGTATGATGTGTCTGGGTCATTGTGTGGTCGTGATTTCTTTTAAGACTTGATTGATGTTTTCTTTACATTGTTTGTCCTGAAGGTCTCTTTTGTACCCTAAAACAAGGAGTCAAAGGGATGCATGGGACTTGATTGCTGAAGGGGGGCAGGAGTGAAGAAATGGACCCAAAGGGTGTCCATACCACTTCTGGGCTCTGCTCTGGAGCTGTTGCCAGCTGTCCATAAACTGTTGGCACCTGTGGCCGAGGCTGCGGGCTCACCCAAGGCTTCTCTGGCAGAGGAGGGCTGCCTTCTGCTCCGGGATATGGGGTATGTCCGGAGGCTGAGGAAGGGAATCAGGTTGTGCTCAAGAGGCCCCTGGTATGGGAGTATCCTGGATCAGCTCTTCCTCTGCAAGGTCCCACAGAAGAGGTCCCCTGGCCTGGCCCCGATGCTAGACCCAGTGGCATACCTGCCCCTGAACTTGGAGGAGGCCCATCTCCTGCTCCAAGGCCTCGTGTCTGTGCAGCAGTTTCTCCATGCTCTCCAGATTCTTCCCAAGATCTAGGACTCTAGCAAGGGCACCCTGTGGAGGACGGGCACATTACAGACTTGGCCTCTGCTCTTCTGCCCAGGGTTCTCTTCGATCCTTTCTTCCTGGCTTGTCTTGGCCTTGGCCTCCGGCAGGTGACAGAGTCTGATTAGTGTCTGCACAGTGACACTGCGGGTGTTGGGGACAAGGCTGCTGGATGGAAAACCAGTACCTAGCAGGGGTCCCAGGTCTTCCTGTCAATTCCCTTCCTGCCTCCCTTCTATGGGGTCTCTGTCTCATAGGCCAGGTGTTTCTGAAACCGCATCAGCTTCTCTTTGAGGTCCCCAAGAGGGACAGGCTATTCCAGCTGCTGGCCCCACCCCTGGATCCAGTCGCCGTCCTGTGTGATGGTGGGGACATGAGTGCCCTGATGTTCATACTGCCTTGGCCCCAAGCGGTGACTCCGTCTACCCCTCGGGCTGTGCCAAGGACTGAAATTCTGACCAGGCTCAGGGACAGCACAATAATTTTTCTTTCACCCAAGATGACAGGGCCCAGGCCCATCAGTCTTCAGATCTAGGAAGTGGCTGGGCATGGGCCATGGGTGGGTTCTCATGTGGAGGGTGCCCCTCACCCACCCCTGGGGCCCTGTCTACTCTGCCGATCAGAATGACAGGTGTCCACATGGGTCTGAGAATCAAGGGCCCTGGACTCCAGTCCTAGCTTTGCCCCTGGAAAAGCCATTAAACTCTCCACATCCCGTTCCACCGCAGGCCGCCCCTTGGCCCCTAGTGGGGCTGAAGGTTACTTGTAAAGGTAAAATGGGGTTCAGGTGGGGTGCCCTCTGACCTGGCTAGCAGCCATGAGAAAGCCGGCAGTAATCAGAGAGGTGTGAAGCTGTGTCGCTGACCTTCTCCCAGGGCTTCCACTCAAGCCGGCCGCTCTCATATCGTGCCCAGCAGGCCCTGAACCCAGGGGCCTGGCAGCACCCTGGCCTGCTCTCTCAGCGCAGCCGCCTGCGTAGTGGGAGGTGGGAAGTGGGAGGTGGACCCAGCCCTGAGTACCGAGTGTACCCCTGCTGGGGCTGGCTCACAGCCCATAGCCCTCACTATAAGTGTCTAACCCTCACTAACAGCTCTGCAGTAGAGGGTTGGCCAGGCTCCTGGGCAGAAGGAAGCAGGGGCCATGTGATATGGGCAGATCAAATGCCCTCTGTGGTCCCCAGAGTGTGGCCTAACCCATCCCTATGTGCTTCTGGGTGCTTGGGCACCTGGCTTGGTCACCAGCCCTGGATTGGAGCCACTGGCTCCTTGGTAATCCCTCACCCACCAGCACAGGTTCGGTGTGCATACACACCTCACCCGTGTGCCCCCAACAGTCTGGATACCCCGGCCTTATCAGGGTCATGCCCATGACCGTCCCGGCCATCACCTCCCTTTCCTGTGTGCTCAGCACCTCTGGAAGGTGCCATGCTTCTGGATCAGCCGCTCCACCTCTTCCACAGAGCCCTCCAGGGCACTGGCTTCCTGGAATACCTGGGTCAGCCATGGAGGTGACACAGAGGTGGTGGTGGGGGGGGATCAGGGGCACAGATGGTGGTTCAAAGGGAACCCTAGACAGCAACATTTGCCAGAACCTTGGTTTACAGCCTGGGCTCTCTGGGGGTACATCAAGGGGCCTGCGGCTGGGGGTGGGGAGGTGGGTGCTGAGCAGGAGGGGATGGAACCTGAGGAAGAAGAGCACTCCAACCTTGGGGCCGTTAGGAACATCCCAACTTCTGACGAGGTGGGGAGGAGCCCCATCAATTTCCAACCAAACCGCGTAGGGCTTGGCTGGCTGGGGCCAGGTGTGGGGAGGAGATGGCCCTGAGTGACCTGAGGCTCAGGTGTTCCCTTGGCAACTTGGGAAGACACACTATCTAGCTCCGTATCAGAATAGCAGCCAGTGATCCAGGAAGCAAGGCGGATTGGGGTGGTACTACAGGAGGACTGGAGGTCCTGGGGTCAGTGTGTCTGTGTGTGGTGAGGGGAGCTGTCTCCTGGGCCTGCAGGATCTTGTCCAGCTTCCACACTGTCTGAGGAAGAGCTGCTTGCGGTGCATGGCCTGCCGTCTCCCTTGCTTCCGTTCCCAGGCCTGAAAGACCTGCTCCCAAGCATCCTGCAGGGCGCATAGCCTTTCCTGGACCTGGGCATGGACACAACCGAAGGTGGTGCTGAGGGAAGCTCCAGAGAAAAGGTGCCTGACTGTCCCACCCAAGGGGAGGGTATTGTTTGTGTTTCCACAGGGAAAGAGGGACCAGATATCAAGCCAGTGCCAGATGAATGCAGTGTGCCCGCACGGAGTGGGGAGCCAGAGGAGGGGCCTGAGGGCTGGGCTCCCATACCAGCTATGTGGACAACTGCCCCTGCCCCTAGAAGAATTTACTTCAGAGGACAGCACTGAAGCTGCATCTAGGAGAGAGGGGCATGTTTGATCAGAGCAAATGGGAGCAAAGAAGGGGAAGGAAGAGAGAGTGGGGCACATCCTGGCCCATCAGGCCTGGAGGACGATATCCCGGCTCTGAACAGCCAATGGACAGAGTGGACAATGTGGCTGGTCCCACTACGAGACACACCGTCCATTGATGGCCCAGTGCCCTAAGGGGGACAACACTGGAGACTCAGGGTTAGAACTGGCCCAGACTGATCCTATGGCACTGAGGCAAACCACTAAAAGTGTGTGGCAGAGCAACCGTGGGAGCAGAGCAGGGAGACCCTGAGGTAGTACAAAGGACAGACTCTGGGGCCAAAGCATGGTACCCCATTGGACCTGACTGAAGGACATGCCTAGAGATTAAAAATCAGACCTTCATCTATGTATAGGTTTTTCTTTCTTTAAAATTTTTTTCTTTTATTTTATTCTTAAAAATGCATTTTATTAGGGACTCATACAACTCTTATCACAATCCATACTTACATCAGTTGTATAAAGCACATCTGTACATTCTTTGCCCTCATCATTTTCAAAGCATTTGCCTTCCAAAATTAATTTATTCTTCTATGGGTAATTGGTTTCCTTTTTGTTGTCATTGCTGTGTTCTCACTCATTGCCTATCTTGCAATGACTTGATTTTTGGTGCATATTATTATCTCTACAGACCTATCTAGATACGATAGACTGCATGAATAGTTTGGAGGAGAAAACAAGGGGACCAATAGTTCCGGGGGAATAGGGGAGTGGGAGAGAAGGGGGCAAAGGGGTAGTGCTGACCAACCCAGGGACAGGGGAGCAATAAGTTATCCAAAATCAGTAGCAAGGAGGGTGTGAGTGGTCTGGTAGGGATTCAGCAAGGGCAAGGTAACCGAGAGAAATTACTGAAACCCAAATGAAGGCTGAGCATGATAGTGGGACAAGAGGAAAATAAAAGGAAATAGAGGAGAGAACTAGGTGACAAAGGGTATTTATAGAGGTCCAAAGACTGGAATGTACATATGTAAATATATTTATATGAGTGTAGGGAAACTGATCTGTGTGCATATATTTATAGGTTTAGTACTAAGGCAGCAGATGGACATTGGGCCTCCACTCAAGCACTTACTCAATGCAAGAGCACGTTGTTCTATTAAATTGGCATTCCAGGATTCACACCTTCCCGACACGATTGCTGAAGAAAAATGTGTGCATAAGCAAATGTGGTGAAGGAAGTTGACGGTGCCCGGCTATCAAAAGATATAGCGTCTGGGGTGTTAAAGGTTTGAAGATAAATAAGCGGCCATCTAGCTGAGAAGTATCAAAGCCCACATGGAAGAAGAACACCAGCCTGGCTGACCACGAGGTGTAGAAGGGACCAGTTATCAGACATCAAAGAACTAAAAATCGTATCAGTGGGTGCCCACCTTCCTGATACGATCAGTGAAGACAAACGTGTGCATAAGCAAATGTGGTGAAGAAAGCTGATGGTGCCTGGCTGTCAAAAGATATAGCATCTGGGATCTTTAAGGCTCAAAGATAAACAAGTGGCCACCTAGTTCAGAAGCAACAAAGCCCACATGGAAGAAACACACCAGCCTGTGTGACCACGAGCTGTCGAAGGGACCATGAGGTATCAGGAATCAAAGAACAAAAAATCATATCATTGAAAATGTGGGTGAGTGCAGAGTGGAGACTCAAAGCCCATTGGTAGCCAACCGGACACCCTTTACTGAAGGGTTGTGGGGAGGAGATGAGCCAGTCAGGGTGCAGGGTAGCAACGATGAAACATATAACTTTCCTCTAGTTCTAAAATGCTTCCTCCCCCCACTCTCATGATCCCAATTCTACCTTACAAATCTGGCTAGATAAGAGGGTGTACATAGGTACAGATAGGAACTGGAAACACAGGGAACGCAGGACAGATGACTCCTTCAGGACCAGTGGTGAGAGTGGCGATGCCTGGAGGGTGGACAGAATGTGGGGTGAAAAGGGGAAATTGATTACAAGAATCTACAAATAGCCTCCTCCCTGCGGGAGGGACAGCAGAGAAGAAGGAAAGGGGAGACTTTGGACAGTGCAACATATGATAAAATAATATTAATTTATGAATGATGAAGGTTTCGTGAGGTAGGGGGGAGTGGGGAGGGAGGGGGAAAATGAACAGCAGATATTAAGGGCTCAAGTAGAAGGCAAATGTTTTGAGAATGATGATGGCAACAAATGTACATATGTTCTTTAAAAAAAAAACCCTTTTATTATTTAAGCTTAATTTATTCCCAAGCCATGAGTTTTTGCTTCTTCAGTTTCTTCTGGGAAATCTTTTTCTTCAGTGCAACCTCCTCTTCTGGCTTGGGAACGATTTGTTCCTTCTCAGTCAGGATCATTTCAATGTGGCAGGGGGAGCTCCTGTGTGGATTAATCTAGCCAAGAAATCTGTAAGTCCGTTGGTGCATCTTGGGGGCTTTGTTCACCTGGATGTGCTCGATGACCTGAGAATCCACATCTAAACCCTTAAGTTCAGCATGACTTTCTGCATTTTTAAGCATGTGAACCAAACATTCAGCACTCTTTTTGGGCTACCAACTCTGGGTCCCACCCCACTGTTTGGCCTGGGCACATCTACGTACACCATCATTGTCCCGTCGGAAAGACACACACTGCTTCTGCAGAGTGATGTTTTTCAAGTATTTGGTGGTTTTCCAGATGTGCATGCCTTTGATGGCCTGGGCAGTTTCACGAGTGTTTTTGAAGTGGACCCGGAGATTCGACCCTCTGTATTTGCAGGATTTTGTAGGGTTTTCTGGGTCAAATGAGTAGCGAACCATTTTAGCAGGTCACCTCAGGCCGCTACAGTTAGAGGAAGAGCCTGTACATATGTTCTTGACACAATGCATGTATGTATGAATTGTGATAAGAATTGCATGAGCCCCCCAAAAAATGATTTAAAAAATAGAAAAGAAAGGTGCTTGGCCCTGTGGGGCCAGGGTGCAGTGGTCCAGTGGGCTGGGGGAGGGCCAGAAAGGGGAGCCGACCTCCACGGCGGACGGCCCTGTAGCCTGGAGCACCTGCTGTCCCCGCTGGGTGGCGCACTGGTGCAGCTCCTTCTGGGCCTCCCGCTTGTCCCGCAGCTCTTGGTGGACACTGAAGCTTTGGGCTCCACTGCCGGGGTCTTGGGGCTCCTCCACCACCTGCAAATCTCACTGCACACTGGCTGCCCAGGAGGCATAGTCTTGCACCTGGAGCCTGGGAGAGCACGGGAGAGCACGGGGTGAGGGGACCTGGTACCGAGGCAGCGTCACAGCCGGCCTGAGTCCACCACCACTCATGTCCAAACCTCCAGGTCTCTGCCGCTCAATCCCACAGCCTTACCAAGTGTCTACTCGGCCTCAGCTCTGCCCGCCACCCCTCCTTCCCACCCAGTTCTCCAGGGCCAATGAAGTCCCTCATGGGCCGCTTGATAGCTTTGCCCACCCATCCACAACGTTGCCAGACCCCCACTTAGAGGTAGCCTTTGGTGGCCTTGTGTGAGAGCCAAGGGACTCGGGACTCTTGTCCCTTCACTGCCTCACTGTGCAGATGGAGGTTTTTGGTGGTTTTTTTTTTCTCTTTTCTTCTTTTACATTTTATTAGGGACTCATACAACTCTTACCACAATCCATACATGTACATACATCAATTGTATAAAGCACATCCATACATTCCCTGCCCCAAGCATTCTCAAGGCATTTGCTCTCCACTTAAGCCCCTTGCATCAGGTCCTCTTTTTTTTCCCCCTCCCTCTCCATTCCCCCCTCCCTCATATGCCCTTGGTAATTTATACATCGTTATTTTGTCATATCTTACCCTATCCGGAGTCTCCCTTCCCCCCTTCTCTGCTGTCCCTCTCCCAGGGAAGAGGTCACATGTGGATCCTTGTAATCAGTTCCCCCTTTCCAACCCACTCACCCTCCACTCTCCCAGCATCGTCCCTCACACCCTTGGTCCTGAAGGTATCATCCACCCTGGATTCCCTGTACCTCCAACCCTCATATGCAACAGTGTACAGCCTCTGTCCTATCCAGCCCTGCAAGGTAGAATTCGGATCATGGTAGTTGGGGGGAGGAAGCGTCAAGGATCTGGGGGAAAGCTGTGTTTTTCATCGATACTACCTCACACCCTAATTAACCCATCTCCTCTCCTAAACCCCTCTATGAGGGGATCTCCATTGGTCGACACTTGGGCCTTGGGTCTCCACTCTGCACTTCCCCCTTCTTTTAATATGATATATATATACATATATACACATACATATATACATATACACATATATACACATACATACACACACTTATATCTTTTTTTTTGCATGATGCCTTATACCTGGTCCATTGAGCACCTCGTGATCGCACTGGCCGGTGATCTTCTTCCATGTGGGCTTATTTGCTTCTGAGCTAGATGGCCGCTTGTTCACCTTCAAGCCTTTAAGACCCCAGACACTATCTCTTTTGATAGCCGGGCACCATCAGATTTCTTCACCACATTTGCTTATGCACCCATTTGTCTTCAGCGATCCTATCATGGAGGTGTGCAGTCAATGATATGATTTTTTGTTCTTTGATGCCTGGTAACTGATCCCTTTGGGACCACTCGATCACACAGGCTGGTGTGTTCTTCCATGTGGACTTTGTTGCTTATGAGCTAGATGGCCGCTTGTTTATCTTCAAGCCATTAAGACCCCAGTCACTATCTCTTTTGATAACCGGGCACCATCAGCTTTCTTCACCACATTTACTTGTTCACCCACTTTGGCTCCAGCCACCGTGTCGGGAGAGTGAGCATCATAGAGTTCCAATTTAATAAAAGAAGGTATTCATGCATTGAGGGAGTGTTTGAGTAGAGGCCCAAGGTCCTTCCGCCACCTTAATACTTGACCTATAAATATAGACACATAGATCTATTTCCCCATCCTCCTATATATATTTGCATGTACATGTCTTTGTCTAGACCTCCATGAATGCCCTTTGACTCCGAGCTCTTTCCTCCATCTCCCTTGACTTTCCTCCTGCCCTACTACCATGCTTCATCGCCACCTGGGCTAGAGTATACCTCTTCTTTAAGCAACCTTACCCTTGATCATTTCCCACCAGGCCTGCCACTCCCCCTTCTCTACCATTTGGGGTCCCATGTTTTTCCCTTGTCCCTGGGTTTGTTAACACCACTTCCTTACCCCCCCTAACCCCCCACCCCAAGTCCCCCCAGAACTGTCGGTCCCGTTGTTTTTCCTCCAGATAGTTCATCCAGCCTGTCCTATTCAGACAGACCTGTGGAGTCACTAACATGCACGAAAACTAGACAGAGGAAAACAAAGCAACAGTATACAACCAGACAACAAAACAACAAAAACAAACCACTGACAAAGAACAGAACAAAACAGTTCACAAGAGAAAAGCTTGTAGTTAGTTCAGGGATCGTTTGCTGGCCCTTAGAAGCGTTTTCCAGTCCAGTCTGTTGGGGCACCACGCCCTGGCCCCAAAGTCCACTTTCAGCATTCCCTGGGGACCTTGCCACTCCATTCCCTTGCTGTTCCACTGCACTCCCCCAGTGATTTGCCTCGGTGTGGTGGGATCAGGTCAGGTGCAATTCCCACACTGTGTCTCCGGTGCTGCCCCCTGTATCGCCCTTAGTCACTGAGGGGCATCATGTCTCATAGTGGGGCCAGCCATGTTGTTCTCTCTGTGGACTGGCTGCTCTACTCAGGAACATCATCATCACGGCCTGGTGGGCCAGGCTGTGCTCCACTCTGGAGAGTTCTGGGAGGCTGGTCCCAGCACCATAAATTAAGTGGATTCCTGCCCCTCCCCCGAATAGAATTTGTTCCAAAGGACGACATTGAATCTGCAGCTCTGGGAGATGGACATATTTGATCAGAGCACACGGGAGCAGATGAAGGGGCAGGAGGAGAGAGTGGTGGTTTTTTTTTAATTTAAATTTAAATTTATTTATTTTATTGGGGGCTCTTACAACTCTTGTTACAATCCATACACCAATTGTATCTGACATAGTCATACGTATATTACCATCATTCTTTTCTTTTTTTTTAAATTTATTTATTTATTTACATTTTATTAGGGGCTCATACAACTCTTATCACAATCCATACATATACATATACATACATTAATTGTATAAAGCACATCCGTACATTCTTTGCCTAATCATTTTCTCTTTTTTTAAATCTTTTTATTGGGGCTCATAAGGCTCTTATCACAATCTGTACATACATCAAATGAGCAAAGCACCCTTATACATTCGTTGCACTCGTCACTCTCATAATTCACCTGCCACTTGGGTTCCTGGAATTAGCTCGGTTCCCCTTTTTTCCCCCCCATTCTCCTCCCTCCCCGATCCCACCCCTGGTCCCTTGATAGTTTATAAATAATTATTATATCTTATCTTACACTCCCCGGCGTCTACCCTCACCCGCCTCCTCCTTGCAAATCTCCCAGAGAGGAGGTTACACATAGATCTCCGAGATCGGTTCTCCCTTTCTACATGCCCTTCCCTCCTGGTGTCGCCACTCCCACCGCTGGTGTTGAAGGGTTCGTCTGTCCTAGATTCCCTGTGCCTCCAGATCCCCACTGCACCGCTGTACATCCTCTGGTACTAACCCACCCAGGGGAGAGTATCGGTTGTGTCCCCACAGACTGGAACATGCCATCATTCTTTTCTAGACATTTACTTTCTATTGAGCCCTTGGGATCAGCTCCTCTTTTTTTCCTCCTCCCCCACTCATGGTTCCTTGATAGATTATAGATTGTTATTATTTTCATATCTCACATCGACCATTGTCTCTTTTATCCTCAGGTTTCTGTTGCTCCTCTCCCTGCGAGGGGTGTGTGGTTATATGTCATTCATTGCTATCGCTTCCCCTTCCTCCCATCCTCTACCTCCCTTACCCCTACCCTTTTGGTATCTCTATTCCCATACCTGTTCCTGGGTTCCATGTGTCGTGAGTTTTATCTCTTGCTAATACCTATGCACTCTAGTCCAGAGTGGGAAGCGGCACCTGGGTGATGATAGTGGGGGGTGAGGAGGCCTCAAGGTGTCAGAGGCAGATTCTGTGATTCATTGGTGTGATCCATGTCTCCTCAGGGGGGCCTCCACCCAGTGGGACACAGCATCTGGG
Source organism: Tenrec ecaudatus (assembly GCF_050624435.1). NCBI lineage: Eukaryota > Metazoa > Chordata > Mammalia > Afrosoricida > Tenrecidae > Tenrec > Tenrec ecaudatus. The sequence continues at coordinate 95,787 of NW_027457961.1, forward strand.
AGGCTTGTGACTTTCTCCTGAGACAGCACGGTGGCCAAGGGCCCGGGCATTGAGTGTGGGACTCTGGGCCTGGGGTGGCAGCACTTGCAGAAGCCACACCCCCTCCCCCAGGCACCCACCTGGATACGGACGAGCACGTGAGACAGTTGGCTGTGAACTTTGAGGGTGGCCTCAGCGTCTCAGAGCAGGTGGGGTCTGGCCTGAGTCAGCTCCCACAGCTCCAACCAGGCAGCCCTGCCCCCAGATGGGGGTCAGCAGTTATCCCAGCATGCTCATTCCTCCCCCTCAGCTTCTGTCTGGTCAAACCTTCAGCTTCCTGGCTGGGTTTAGAACTTGTCCTAAGCTCCCAGAGGGCCACCGTCCTGAGATCTTGCTCGGCGCTTTAGGCCTTTCTGCAAACTCTCCTCCCAGGAGCCCATTATCACTAGCAGTTTACCCCTTGCTCTAACGATGCTCCAGGAGGCCTGCTTGGGAAGTGTTGGGCTGTTGCCTGGTTCAGTCCCACTAACTGCTCCTCAGGAGAAAGAAGAGGTTCCCTGCTCCTGGAAAGATTTACTGACTTGCAAACCCTCTGGAGGATCCCCATGAGTCAGCAGGTGGGGTCATTCTAAAGCCCGGCACATGGCAGGTAGCCACGTTGTGTGCCACACAGGCATGCTGTGTGTTTGGAGGAGACTGCACACCCTTCAAAGGTAGAAGCTGCACCCCTCCATGGTTCTTCATGCAGCAAATGCCGGGCCCCTGAGACTCCGGGCCAGACTCTGCGCTAGGATCATGGGCAAATCGGGATCTCGCCTAAGCTCCATCTGGGCTGGAAACGCAGTAGCTTGTACTGTGACCTGGGTCAGCCTGGGGCTGTGCAGGGCATTCTCAGCCCAGCTCAACTCTTCCCAGAACGCCCCTGCAGGTGCAGGGAGCCCGTGGCTTGGGAAAGTGACCCTGCTAAGTGGGCTTTGTGACCAGGCTCCCTGATCCACCGACCCAGCTTTGCCTCCTCCACAGGCCGCAGACAGCAGGGGCTGCCCTGGGTTCCCTGAACTCGGGCCCTCTCTAGAGACAGTGGTTTGGCAGAGCCGCAGCACAGCAAGGGTCTCCCTGGAAGCCTCTTTATCCCATGCCCAGCACCTCCTCCCAAACTCAACCCTGCTCCAGGCTGCTGGTACTCACTGTAGGTCCTCTCACCACTGCTGGGCCCTGGGGGCAGTGCTGGGCCACCACTCCAGCAGGCTCTCCGCTAGTGGGGCAGGCTGCCCCCTGGTGGCCACCCATCTTCACTTGGTGCCGAAACATTGCAAACTTGGTTAAGAGGAGCTGAGAAGAGAGGAGAGGGGTCACAGGGGGCCCTGGCTGGTGGGCTGTGACTCAGTGAGTGACTGGGCAGGGCAGGACTGAACAGCCACAGAACTTGCCCCTCTTCGCAGAGAGGGGAATAGGAAGCCACAGCTGTCCTCAGTCCAGACTGATGTTCCCCATCAGCCACTTGTGCATGCAGCCCCCCTCCACTACCCGTCTTCTTTCGGCTCCAGGGCACCTTCCTTGCCCCTAGCCCCTTCCTCACTAGGGTGTGCTCATAGTCCTCTCTCCTCTGGCCACCTGCTGCTGGCTGCTCAGCCAGCTCTGCAAGTCTTAGCTTCCCTCAGGAAGCCCTGCAGTGCCAGCATCCTCTTCAGATCCTGGCCCCTGTGGTGACAGCCTGAGTCCCCCAACAGTTAGTGTGCATGTGTCCACACTCTGGAGGTCAAGGGAACCAATCAAAGGGGCTACCTGAAGGACAAGGTTCTTCATAGTCTTTGCCCAGGCTGCTCCTCTGGATTCAAGAAGCAAACCCAGGGCAGGGGGAGTTGGGGCTGGCGAGGGTGTGGCTGTGGGGAAGGGCAGGTGACTGGAGCGAGGGAGCCCAGCCCCTGCCCTGCAGGCTCTCCTCAAAAGTTTGTGGGAAGAGGAAACAGTGAAGGACTCATCTTTTCCTGACACATGTCTACAGGCCTCTGTCACGGTTCTCTTCAAGGCAGGGGTAGCATCTAGGGGAATAAGCAACCCCAGCCAGTTTTCTGGTACCCACGGATGCAGTGACCCTCACTTTTGGGCTGCCAACTCCCGCAGTGTCTGCAGCTGCTTCCAGAGCTTCCCCTGCATCACACCCAGCTGCTCTGAGACCTCAGTTACAAGGATCTACGTATAACTTCCTCCCTGGGGGATGGACAACGGAAAAGTGGGTGAAGGGAGACAAAATATGTAAGATCTGACAAATTATCAAGGGTTCATGAGTGAGGGGGGAACAGGGAGGGTGGACAAAAATGAGGACATGATGCCAGGGCTTTAAGTGGAGAGCAGATGTTTTGAGAATGATGAGGGCAATGAATGTACGGATGTGCTTTACACAACTGATGTATGTATGGATTGAGATAATAGTTGTATGTGCCCCTAATAAAATGATTTTTAAAAATTAAATCATTATAATTCCGTAGGACAATGCCATTTGCATTTCAAAGCAACATTCACGAAAGCTATTTTTTCACCTTCACTATCTTCTATTTAGTTTTAGATAGAGCAAAAACAATTCTTATGCCTTTTTATGAGATGTAATGCAAGTAGACATAAATTTATGCATAATTAAAAATTTGAATGAACAAAATATTTTGTTAAAGAATTTGACCCTTTGTGAAAATCATCGAAAGCATATAGCATTTTATTGAAGGGTTGGGAATGTTTTCCTCTATTTTATTCTAGTATTTGGTCTGAGGTTCTTATGGCATATTCTGATTGTTGTCATGTAAGAGAATGTACATTCCATATAAGAGAAAACTTTCCTTATAATATTTTCCTATCCATTGCTTCCTGCTGAATCTCTCATTTGTTCTTTTATCATTATTTTTTCCTATAAAAAACCCAGGCTGCTTAATTTTGTTCTTATTTGTCATTTATATAAATTAGGAAAATATTTATTATATATACATTTTTATTAAAAATCTTTTATTGGAGACTCTTACAACTTTTGTTGCAATCCATATTGATTGCATCAGGCATTTTGTACATATGTTGCCTTCATTCATTTATAGACACTTCTTTCTTTTTCTTTTTTAAAATCATTTTATTGGGGCTCATACAACTCATCACAATCCATACATACCCCAATTGTGTAAAGCACACTTATACATTCGTTGCCTTCATCATTCTCAAAATTTGCTTTCCGCTTCGATTCCTGGAATCAGCTCATTTCCCCTTTCCCCTCTCCCCCTCTCACCCTGCTCCTCTTCCTTCATGAACCCTTAATAATTTATAAATTATTATTTTCTCTTATCTTACACTGCGCGGCGTCTCCCTTCACCCAATCTTCTGTTGCCCATCTCCCAGGGGGGAAGTTATATGTAGATCCTTGTGATCGGTTTCCCATTTCTACACCCACTTCCCTCCCAGTATCGCCACTCTCACCGCTGGTCCTGGGGGGTTCATCTGTCCTGGATTCCCTGTGTTTCTAGTTCCCATCTGTAGCGCTGTGTATCTTCTGGTCTAACCAGGTTTTCAAGGTAGAATTGGGAGCATGAAAGGTGGGGGGAGGAAGTGTTTAATCACTAGAGGAAGGCTGTGGGTTTCATTATTGCTACACTGAACCCTGAGTGACTCATCTCCTTCCCACTACCCCTCCGCAAGGGATGTCCAGTTGTCTACAGGTGGGTATTGGTCCCCCGTCATGCACTCCCCTCATTCACGATGATATAATCCCTCCTCCCGCCTTTGTTGCTTGAAAACTGGTCCCCTCAGTCCTTCATGATCACACATGTTGGTGTGATGCTTCCATGTGGGCTTTGTTGCTTCAGGGCCTGCTTGTTTACTTTCAAGCCTTTAAGACCCGGGACGTTATATCGCTTGATAGCCGGGCACCATCAGCCTTTTTCACCACACTTACTTATGCACACATTCATCTTCAGCGTTTATGTGGGGAAGGTGATCACACAGTATTGGTTTTTGTTCTTTGGTGTCTGCTACCTGATCCCTTCAACACTTCGTGTTCACTTAGGCTTGTGTGCTACTTCTCTGTGGGCTTTGTTGCTTCTGAGCTAGATTTCAGCCTGTTTGCCTTCAAGCCTTTAAGACCCCCAGAGTTTCATTATATTGTGCAGAGAGTGGCAATGAGCCAAACCCACTCGACTTCACCCAACAACAATAACAACAGGACTTGTGCTTCTAACAATATTCTGAATAAGGCCTTAAGAGAATCTCCCCTTTGTTTAGAGTAGCGGCTCTCGACCTGTGGGTCGTGTCTATTTAGGGGGTCAAACAGCCCTTTCATGGAGTGGCCTGAATTATAGCAGTAGCAAAATTACAGCTAGGATGTAGCAACAAAAATAATTTTATGGTTGGTTGGTCACGACTACATGAGGAACTATATGAAAGGGTCGTGAGTAAGAATGTTGAAAACCACTGTCCAAGAGGAAGACTCAATTCTTGATACAGTTGAAGGGCAACAAAATAGAGTAAGCCACAATATAGATGGGATAGCACAGTGGCTGCAACAATAAACACAAGCCAAAGAAACACTGCAAAGATGGCACAAGATGGGCCAGTGTTTCATTATATTGACATAGAGTTGCTATGAGTCAAAACCCACAGGAAAAAAGAAAAACAGGACTTGTTTTTCTAACAATGTACCTAAGTAGACCTGAAGAGAACCTCCTATTAGTTTAGCGCAGCGGTCCTCAAACTGAGGGTTGTGACCCCTTTTGGGGCATGAATGACCCTTTCACGGCAGTGGGCCGTTCATTAAAGTGGAAAAATTAGAGTTATGATGTAGCAAAGAAAATAATTTCATGATTTGGCAGTCACCACTACATGAGGAATGGTATGAAAGAGTCATGGCATTAGGAAGGTTGAGAACCACTTCCCTAGAGGAAGACAGAATTCTTGGTAGAGTAGAAGGGCAGCAAAGGAGAGGCAGCCCCTACAAGATTGATTAGCCCAGTGGCTGCAACAATGAGCACAAGCAAATGAACAACTCTGAGCATGGCATTGGACTGGGCAGCATTTCATTATATTGTGCATAGAGTTCTTGTGACCAGAAACCCACTCAACAGCACTCAACAAAAATAACTACAGGACTTGTGCTTCTAACAATATGGTGAAGTAGGACTTAAGAGAAAGTCCTTTAACTTTAGAGCAGCAGTTCTCAACCTGTGGGTCGCGCCCCTTGGGAGGGTAGAATGACCCTTTCACAGGGGTGGCCCGATTCATAACTGTAGTACAATTACAGTGACAAAGTACCAATGAAAATAATTTTATGGTTGTGGGTCCCCACTAAATGAGAATCGATATGAAAGGGTAGTGGCATTAGGAAGGTTAAGAACCACTTCACTAGGGCAAGACACAAATTTGGTACAGATGGGAAGGAAGAGAGCGGCAGTCTCCAACAAGTTGGATTAGCACAGTGGCTGCAACACTGAGGCCAAGCACACAAGCACGGTGAGGGTGGCACAGGTCAAGGCAGTGTTTCATCATTATATTGTGCATAGAGTTGCTAAGAGTCAAAACCCACTCGACGGAACTTAACGACAATAACTACAGGACGTGTACTTCTAACAATATGCTGAACTAGATCTTAAGAGAAACTCCTCTAAATTTTGAGCAGTGGTTCTTAACTTGTGGATTGCGACCCCTATGGGGTTTCAGACGAGCCTCTCACAGGTGTTGCCCAATTCATAACAGTAGAAAAATCACAGTAATGGAGTAACAATGAAAAAAAAATTACTGTTGGAGGATCACCACAACATTAAGAATTGTATAAAGGAGCCATGCCATTAAGAAGGTTCAGAAACACTGCCCAAGAGGAATACACAAAACATGGTACTGCAGAAGGGCAGCAAGTGAGAGGCAGACCCTACAAGATGGAATAGCTCAGTGGCTGCAACAATGAGTGCCATCAACAAACCACTGTGAGGACGGCACAGAACGGGGCAACGTTTCATTATATTGTGCGTAGAGTTGCTGAGAGTCAAAACCCACTCAACGGCAACTAACAGCAACACAAAAAGGACTTGAGCTTCTAACAATATGCTGATGTAGATCTTAAGAGAAACTCCTCTTAGTTTAGAGCAGGGTTCTCAACCTATGAATCACGAAACCTTTTGGGAGTGAGTGGGTTGAATGACCCTTTCACAAGGGTTGCCTGATTCATAAGATTAGCAAAATTACAGTAATGAAATATCAGCGAAAATTTTGTATGACTGGGGGTCCACCACTATATTGGGAACTGCATGAAAGGGTCGTGGAATTAGGAAGATTGAGAACCACTGTCCGAGAGGAAGACACAAATGTTGGTAGAGTAGAAGGGCAGCAAAGGAGAGGCAGCCCCTCCAAGTTGGATTAGCTCAGTGGCTGAAACAACCAACGCAAGCAAAGAACCACTGTGAGGAATGCAGAGGATGGGGTAGCGTTTCGTTATATTTTGCCTAGAGTTGCTGTGAGCCAAAACCCACTTGAAGGCACCTAAATACAATAACAACAGGACTTTTGCTTCTAACAATGTGCTGAAATATATCTTAAGAGACATTCTTCATAGTTTGGAGCAGAGATTCTCAACCTGTGGGTCAGGACTCCATTAGGGTGATGAACTACCCTTGCACAGGGGTGGCCCAATTCATAGCAGTAGCTTCATTACAGTTATGAAGTAGCAATGAAGATAAATTTATGACTGGGATTGTACCCACTACATGAGGAGTGGTATATAAGGCCTGTGGCATTATAGGAAGGTTGAGAGCCACTGTCCTCGAGCAAGACAGAAATCTTGGCAGAGCAGAAAGGCAGCAAATGAGAGGCAGACCCCCAGATGATTGATTAGCGCAGTGGCTGCAACAATGAGTGCAGACAAGAAACCACTGTGAGGATGGCACAGGACGGGGCAGCGTTTCATTATCTTGTGCGTAGAGTTGCTGAGAGTTGAAACCCACTGGGCAACACCTAACAACAATCTCTGTAGGACTCATGCTTTTCATAATATGGTGCTGTAGATCCTAAGAGAAACTCCTCTTAGTAAAGAGCAGTACTTCTCAACCTGTGGGTCGCTAGCCCTTTGGGGGGGGGGTCAAATGACCCTTTCAGTGTGGAGGCCTGATTCATAACTGTAGCAAAATTAAAGTTACGAAGTAGCAATGAAAATAATTTTATGATTGGGGGTTCATCACTACCTGAGGAAATGAATGAAAGGGCAGCAGAGGGGCAGCAAAAGAGAGGGAGCCCCTCAAAAGTTGGATTAGCCCATGGCTGCAACAGTGACAACAAGCAAAATAACCACTGTGAGGGTGGCACGAGACGGGCTCACGTTTCATTATATTGTGTATAGAGTTGCTATGAGCCAGCACACACTCAAAGGCACCAAACAAAAACAACAGGACTGTGCTTCGATGAATATGCTGAAGTAGACCTTAAGAGAAACTCCCCTTAGTTTAGACTAGTGGTTCTCAAACTGTGTCACAGTGCCTTTAGAAGACTAATGAACCTTTCACATGGGTGGCCTGATCCATAACAGAAGGGAAATTACAGTTATGATGTAGCAATGAAAATATTTTATGGTTGGGGTGTCACCACTACTTGAGGACTGGTATGAAATAGTAGTGGCATTCAGAAAGTTGAGCACCACTATTCTTGAGGAAGACACAAATCTTGGTACGGAAGGTCAGGAAAAGAGAGGTAGTCCCTAACAAGATGGATTACCACAGTGGCCGCAACAATGAGCGCAAACAGAAGAACCACTGTGAGGATCCAACGGGCAGGACAACGTTTCATTAAATTGTGCATAGAGTTGGTATGAGCCAAAACCCACTCGAAGGCAGCCAAAAACAAGAACAGGATTTGTGCTTCTAACAATATGTTGAAACATACCTTAAAAAGAAACTCCTCTTAGTGTAGATTAGCAGTTCTCAAACTGTGGGTCGTGATGCCTTTTGGGGGGTGGGGTGGAGAATGACTATATCACATGGTGGCCTGATTCATAACAGTAGCATAATTTTAGTTATAAAGTAACAAGGAAAGTAATTTTATGATTGGGGGGGGGGCACCAATACATGAGGAATGGTGTGAGAGAGTCGTGCATTAGGAAGTTTGAGAACCACTGCCCTAGAGGAAGACACAAATCTGGGTACAGTAGAAGGTCAGCAAATCTGAGGCAGTCCCCCAAAAGATGGATTAGCACAGAGACTGCAACAATGAAAGAAAACAAAAGAAAAGTGTGAGGGTGTTAGAGGATGGAACAGTGTTTCATGATACTGTGCATAGAGTTGTTATGAGCCAACTATGAGCCAAACCCACTCGACAGCCCCTAACAACAATAAGAACAGGACTCGTGCGTGTAATAATATACTGAGCTAGACCACAGGAGAAACTCCTCTTAATTTAGAACAGCGGTTCTCAGCCTGTGATTTGTGACCACTTTGGTTGGTTGAACAACCCTTTCACAGGGTGACTAGATTCATAAGACTTGCAAAATTACAGTTATGGAAAAACAGTAGAAAAAAACCTTTTTGCTTTGGGGACCACCACTACACATTGGGAAGTGTATGGAAAGGTCGTAGAAATAGGAAGGGTGAGAAACACTGTCCTAGAGGAAGACGCAAGTACAGTAGAAGGGCAGCAGAAGAGAGGAAGTCCCTACAAGACGGATTTGCACGGTAGCTGCAACAATGAGCACAAGCAAAGAACCACTGTGAGGATGATGCAAGTCTGAGCAGGCCTGTATTATATTGTGCACAGGGTTGCTATGAGCCCAAACCCTCTCCACGGCCCGAACATCAATAACAGGAGGAATCATACATCTAACAATATGCTCAACTAAACCTTGAGTGAAACTGCTCTTAGTTTAGAGCAGCCGTTCTCAACTTGTGAATGGTAAATCCTTTGGGGGTGTTCGAATGACCCTCCCATAGGCGTGGGCCGATACGTAACAGTAGCAAAATTACAGTTATGAAGTAGCAACAGTATAATTTTTTGGTTGGGGGGGTCATTACTACAGGAGGCACTGTATGAAAGGGTCGAGGCATTAGGATTGCTGAAAACCACAGTCCTACAGGAAGACACAAGTCTTGATACAGTTGAAGGGCCACAATATAGAGTCAGCCCCCAAATAGATGGAATAGCACAGTGGCGGCAGCAATGAGCTCAAGCTAAGGAAACACTGTGAGGATCGCACAAGATGGAGCAGCGTTACATTATATGGAGCATAGAGTTGCTATGAGTGAAAACCCACTCGACTGCACCTGACAACAAAACAACAGGACTTGTGTTTCTTATAATGTGCTGAAGTAGACCTTAAGAGAAACTCCTATTAGTTTAGTGCAGCGGTTCTCAACTTTTGGGTCACGAGCCCTGTTGGGGGATGAATGAACCTTTCATAGTGGTGGCCCAGTCATAACAGTAGAAAAATTAGAGTTACAAAGTTGCAATAAAATAATTTTATGATTTGGCAGTCAGCACTATATGAGGAACAGTATGAAAATGCTGTGGCATTAGGAAGGTTGAGAACCACTGCCCTAAAGGAAGACACAAATCTTGGTAGAGTAGAAGGGCAACAAAAAATAGCCAGCCCCCCCCCCCCAATATGGCTCCAACAATGAGCAATAGCAAACAACCACTGTCAGGATGGCACAGGTCTGAGAAGCATTTCATGACATTGTGCAGAGATGCGATGAGCCAAAACCCCCTCCGCGGAACTTAACAACAATAACAACAGGGCTTGTGTGTTTAACAATATGCTGAAGTAAATCTTAGGAGCAACTCTTCTTAGTTTACAGCAGGGTTCTCAACATTGGGTCGTGAACACTTTCAGGTGGGGGGTGTTTCGAAACACCCCTTCAGAGTGATGGCCTGATTCATAACTGTAGCAAAAGTACAGTTATGAAATATCAATGAATATAATTTTATAATTTTATGTTAGGGGTCCACCACTACATTGGGAACTGTACGAAAGGGCTGCAGAATTAGGATGTAGAGAAATATTGTCCTAGAGGAAGACACAAATGTTGGTACAGCAGAAGGGCTGCAAAAGTCAGGCAGCCCCTACAAGATGGAAGAGATGCAGCAGTGAGCGCAAGCAAAGGACCACAGTGAGATGGCACGAGATGGGGCCGAGTTTCATTATATTGTGCATACAGTTGCTATGAGCCAACACACACTCAAAGGCACCAAACAATAATAAAAAGAACTTGGGCTTCTAAGAATATTCTGAAGTAGACCTTAAGAGAAACTCCTATTCGTTTAGACAATTGGTACTCCAACTGTGTGTCGAGACGCCTTTGAGGAGACTAACGAACCTTTCACATGGGTGGCCTGATCCATAACAGAAGCAAAATTACAATTATGATGTAACAATGCAAATATTTTATGGTTGGATGTCACCACTACACGAGGAATGGTGTGAAGTGGTTGTGGCATTTGGAAAGTTGAGAACCACTGCTCTATAGGAAGACACATATCTTGGTACAGAAGGGCAGGAAAAGAGGGGCAGTGCCCAACAAGATGGATAAGCACAGTGGCTGCAAAAATGAGTGTGAGCAAAAGAACCACTGTATGGAAGGCACAGGGCGGGAAAGCATTTCATTACATGGTGCATAGAGTCGGCATGAGCCTAAACCCATTCGAAGGCACCAAACAACAGGATTTGTGCCTCTAACAATATGCTGAAGAAGACTTTAAAAGAAACTCTTAGTGTAGAGTAACAGTTCTCTAACTGTGGGTCACGACATCTTAGGAGGGAACAATGAGCATTTCACATGGGTGACCTGATTCATAACAATAGCAAATTTATAGTTATGGAGTAACAAGGAAAATAATTTTATGATTAGGGGGGGGGGGTCACTAGTACATGAGGAATGGTGTGAAAGAGTCATGACATTAGGAAGGTTGAGAACCTCTGCCCTAGAGGGAGACATAGATCTGGGTACAGTAGAAGGGCAGCAAAAAGAGGCAGCCCACAGCATGATGGAATACAACAGTGGCTGCAACAATCCGCGCAAGCAAAAGAACCACTGGGAGGATGGCGCAGGACAGGACACCTTTCCATCATATTGTGCTTAGAGTTGCTAGGCGTCGAAAGCTACACAACAGAATCTAACAATAACTATAGGATTTGTGCTTCTGACAATAGGGTGAAGTAGATATTAAGAGAAACTCCTCTTAGTTTAGACCAGTGGTTTTTAACCTGTGGTTCACGACCACTTTTGGCGATCGAATGACCCTTTCACAGGTGTGAAATGATTCATAACTGTAGGAAAATTACAGTTATGAAGTAACAATAATGTTATGATGGGGGTCACCACTACACGAGGAACTGTGTGAAAGGGTCATGGCATTAGGAAATTTGACAACCACTGCCCTAGAGGAAGACACAAGTCTTGGTACAATTGAAAGGCCACAAAAAAGAGGCAGCTACCCAAAAGTTGGATTAGCACAGTGGCTGCAACAATGAGCACAAGCAAAAGAACCACTGTGAGGATGGCATAGGATGGGAAAGCGTTTCATTATATTGTGCATAGAGTTACTATGAGCCAAAACCCACTCGATGGTACCTAACACCAATAACAACAGAACTTGTGCATCTACCAGTATGCTGAATTTTATCTTAAGAGAATCTCCTCTTAGTTTAGAGCAGGGGATCTTCACCTGTGTGTGGGTATGGAATGAAAATTTCACAGGGGTGTCGTGACTCATAACAGTAACAAAATTATAGTTATGAAGCTGCAATGAAATCATTTTTATGGTTGGGAGGGGTGGTTCACCACTAAATGAGAATCGGTATGAAAATATCATGGCATTAGGAAAGTTGAGAACCACTGCTCTAGAGGAAGTCCCAAATCTTGGTATGAAAGGGCAGGAAAAGAGAGGCGGTCCCCAACAAGATGCATTAGCACAGTGGCTGCAACAATGAGCGCAAGCAGAGAACCACTGTGAGAATGTCACAGGACAGGACGGCGTTTCATTATATTGTGTGTAGAGTTGCTATGAGACATACCCACTCGACGGCACCTAACAACAACAACAAATGGATTTGAGCTTCTAAGAGTATGGTGAAATAGACCTTAAGAGCAACTCCTCTAAATTTAGAGCAGCGGTTCTCACCATGTGGGTCATGACCCCTTTGGGGCTTAGAGGAACCCTTTACAGGGTGGCACTATCCATAACTTGTTACAAAACGAGAGTTACGAAGTAGCAAAGAATATAATTTTATGATTGGGGGTCTACCACTACAAAGGAAACTGTATGATATTTATATTTGCATGTACATGTCTTTGTCTAGACCTCTATAAATGCACTTTGACTCCTTGCTCTTTCCTCCATCTCCCTTGACTTTCCTCCTCTCCCACTACTATGCTCCGTCCCCACCTGGGTTACAGCTATACCTCTTCTTTACGTAACCTTACCCTTGATCATTCCCTACCAGGCCTGCCACTTCCCCCTCACTACCATTTTGAGTCCCATGTTGTTCCCTTGTCCCTGTGTTTGTTAACACCACTTCCTTGCCCCCCCGCACATCCCCCCTATCCCAAGTGCCCCCGGAACTGTCGGTCCTGTTGTTTTTCCTCCAGATAGTTAATCCAGCCTGTCTTATTTAGACAGACCTGTGGAGACACTAACATGCACGAAAACAAGACAGAGGAAAACAAAGCAACAGTATACAACCAGACAACAAACCAACAAAAACAAACCACTGACAATGAACAAAACAAAACACATCAAGAAAGAAGAGCTTGTAGTTAGTTCAAGGATCATTTGTTGGATCATAGGAGTGTTTTCCAATCCAGTCTGTTGAGGCACCACAACCTGGCCCCAAAGTCCACTTTCAGCATTCCCTGGGGACCTTGCCACTCCATTCCCTTGCTGTTCCACTGCACTCCACCACACTTTGCCTCGGTGTGGTGGAATCAGGTTAGGTGCAATTCGCACACTGTGTCTCCAGTGCTGTCCCCTGTATCACCCTTGGTCACTGAGGGGCATCATGTCTCATAGTGGGGCCAGCCATGTTGTTCTCTTTGTGGACTGGCTGCTCTGAGACTGGAACTCTTTAGGGGAGTAGAAAGCCTCATCTTTCTCCCTTGGAGTGGCTGGGGATTTCAAATTTGCCATTTCAGACATTGCGTTCAGCAGCCCAACACATAACCCCTATACCCCACCATTGCTACAGAAAACAATAAAGAAACAAAATCCAACAACACTCATTGCCATTGGGTGCATAACAATCCTATTGAGAGAAAATACTCCGGCTTCCTGGGTTTCCAAGGCTATAACTCTTTGTAAAAATAAAAGTGTGTTATGTTTTCAGTGAAAGTTTACATAACCGATTAGATTTTCATTTAACAAATTCTCTACTTGTTTAGTGACATTAGTTACTTTTTTCAATAAAAAGGAAAGCAGAAATTTAAAAAAAGAACAAATGAAAAACGTGTTAAGAGTAAAGACAAATGATAAGATGTTAATTTTTAACCTAATCATATCTGCAACAATACACTTTCTGATGTACTGACGGTGAGCAGGGTTTAATCCCATCCCTGGTGAATGGTCCCAGGGGATTTAATGGAGGCTTATTCTCTGTGGAATCTCTGCCAATGCATTTTGAGTTTTTATACTCATCTAAGGCTATAACTCTTTATGGGAGAAGAAAGCCTCATCTTTCTCCAAAGGAGTGACTGGTGAATTCCACCTGCTGACATTGCAGTTAATAGCCCAACACATAACCCATTATGCCACCAGAAGAGAGATTTGTCTCTGGGTGCCTTCCAATGCAAGCACTACAATTATGCAAGGAGGATAATTTTTTCTGTACTGGAGCCAGGTCAAGTCAGAACCAGTGTGTCCATGGTTTGCAGCGAAGTCAGAGGAAGAAGAGGGTAGACTGTCTATAACTTCTCATAGCCCAGGGAAATGCTAGGCCTGCAAGGGGGCATGCTGGCTCAACCATATTCAGAAAATCTGCACACTAACCTCCCCGGCTCAAATAATTACCAGCACCATGTCTCTGAATATCACCTAAAAGCAAAATAGTGAAAGCACCATTTCCATTTCATAATACTGTTACTAAAAGTAAAGTTCAATTCAGTGATGTGAAGAAGCTGGAAAAATTATCTTTTCATTTCTTTCTTTTTCTTTCCCTCCCTTTCCCCTTCTTCTCCACAGAACTGAGAGGCAGAAGGAATAAAGGCAGCATGGCACCAGCTGGAGGACACCGTGGGGTCAGGGTCACCATTTAACTCATGCTTCTCCAGTTTGGAGGGGCAACTGGATGTCCTCATTTGTGAATTTGCTTATTAATCTTTTTGAGTTAACAAGGTCATGGTAAAAAAGGATTGTTGGTGTTTTTGTTAGGAACCTTCTAGTCCAGTCCACTCATAGTGACTCAATGCATCAGTGCAGAGCTCTCTAGACCAATGGTTCTCAACCTGTGGGACCCTTGCACAGGGTGACTGTAACAAAATTACAGTTATGAAGCAGCAATGAGAATATTTTTATGGTTGTGGAGGTCACCACAACATGAGGAACTGTATGAAAGGGTTGTGGCATTAGGAAGTTTGAGAACCACTGCTCTAGGCTTCTCTATGCTGTAATCTTTACAAGAATGAGTTGCCTGGTTTTTCTTCCAAGAACAGAGTCACTGGTGGGTTCAAACCTTCAACCTTTTGGATAGCAGCTGACCACTTAACCATTGTGCCTCCAGGGCTCTTTGATAAAGTCTATTAGAGGGTCTTAACCATTGCAACCCCATGGATCCTTTTGGCATTTAGGAAAGGCTATGGAACACCTGCCCACTCCCCAGAATAATATTTCCAAATACCTCCAATGAAATACAGAATCACAAAGGCACAAATTGTATTGAAATGCAGTGATAAAAATAAAAGACATTGGATTTGTGGCAAATATACATGTTAATAAATACATTAAATATGATCTGATGGTGGGTCTAATAAACCAAACCCACACCATTGAGTTGATCCTGACTCACTGTGACCCTATATAAAATTCCTCAGGCTAAATCTTTACAGGAGCAGATCATCTCACCTTCCTCTCAGAGAACAACTGGTGCCTTTGAACTGCCAACCTTGAGGTTACCTGCCCAATGGCTCACCCACAGCATCACCGTGAGTTCTAGATAGTGATGAGCATGAACTGTACTCAACGATGGCTGCAACGACTAGCATGGGGTGTGAAAGCATGTAGAATTTCTCTCGGTGGTAATCGCATGGCTATTCTGAACACAGCTGTGGACATGCTAAACTGCCCTGCAAGCTTAGGGAAACTAACTCAACCAGGATTGTCCCTCATCCAATTTGACATTGCTCCCCAGCCTGCTGGGGCTCAGTGGCTCAGTGTTAGGGTCCCTTGTCTAGATACCAGGGCTGGCATGGAGAAAGTCATTCCTCTGCAGCCTTCTAGTGTGTGGGGGAAGATATTAGTGTTAAGCCTTGGCAGGAAATTGCTGGATTTTCCTGGCAGCCACGTTCTTAAAAACCATTTACTGGATAATTATTATATTCTGAGGTTAATTGGTGGTTCAGTTGTAGAATTCTCCTTTTCCATGTGGGAGATCTGGGTTTGAGTACAAGACAATGCAACTCATGTGCATCCAACACTCATTTGTCAGGGGGATGCTTGGTTATTGCTGTGGTACTGAACTGATTTCTGTGTTGCTATGATACTCAAATGGGGAAGCTTGGTTGGGTGCGGCTATGAGACTGAACCCGTTTCTGTGATGTGTCCAGACTAAGATGAGCGATGAAGAAGAGCCTGGCATTCTACTTCTGAAAACCAGTTAACGAAAACCCCTGTGAATCACAATCTGATGCACAACCAAAGAGATGGTGCAGGTCCAGGGAGAATGTTGCCCATGGAGTCACTGGGAGCTGGTTGTCACAATGAGTTGGACTGGGGGCTGACTCAACAGCAGCTAACAACCATTGTGTTCCAGGCACTTGACTTGCTTTAAAAATCTAGCTCAGCCTTCTGGTACACGGAAGTGATTAATCATGCCTACTTTATAGCACACCGTGAACCCTGATCAATGTCAGGCCCTGCTTGTGTTTTGTCCCTCCTTTTCCACATTCACATCACTTCCATTCCCCTCTTCGGACTAATACTCCCTGCTGGGTGCTTGGTGTGTGTGTGTGTCCTTATAGGCATACAGCCATGTGCACTAGACCATCCTGCTTGGTGAATGGGCTTTCAGCTTCCATGAATGGTGCTGCAATATAAATCTCATTCAGTTTCTGACCTTTTCAACTCCTTACAATGTCATTAAGAGTTATTGCCATGCTGCATATCAATTGCATGTGCTGCTGTGTGCCACTTGGTCATGAGCAATCATCATCTTTCTTTTGTTTCCTTCTTCAGTTGTCTGTTGATTGGCATCCAATTCGGCTCCAACTCTTCTCTACTGCAGGCATCAGTGTGGTGACCATTCTTGTAAAAATGCCCCAATGGCCCTGTGAATTGGATAAAAAGCTTGGCCTATATACCCAGGAATTATGCGTTGGGCTGCTAACCCCAAGGTGAGCAGTTCCAAGCCACCAGCTATTCCATGGAGCAAAGAGAGGCTGTCTGCTGTCGTAAGAATTTAGTTTTGTAAACCTAAAGCAGCAATTCTACTGTGCCTTGTAGGGTTGCTAATGAGGAAGAATCAACTGGGGTTTTGTTTGTTTTTCTACATCCAGGAGAGAGCTTTGATGGGGGAGATATTAAGTGCTTGGATGCTAACCCAAAGGTCAGTAGTTTGAAGCCGTCTTCCACACACTGTGGGATAAAGGCATGGCTGTCTACTTCCCAATAGAAACCTTGAAAACATCATGGGACCATTCAGCTTTGTTTGATAGGGTCATGAGGAATGAAAGTCAACTCAGTGACTGCGCTTCTTTGGTTGTACGCCCAGGAGGGGCTCACTAGGTCCTAGGGTACATTCAATGGGCTTTCACTAAGCTCTGCCAGATTGCTGTGCAGCAAACCTGCATCATTAGCAGTGTTTCTCTGCTTTCCCCGGATCTCCAATGACACTTGGTATGTTTGTCTTTTAAACTGTTGCCAGTTTGATGGTTTTAAAAGGTCAAGCACAATAAACTCATCTATCCCAGGCACTTTATGGTTCTGTAGCAGATTCTTAGGGTTGCCATGCCACATTCCTTTGACCCATCTCTGACACCATCTCACTGCCTTCCAGTCAATACCGACTCATAGCGATCCTGTGGGGCAGTGTACAATTGCCCCCTGCGAGTTTCAAACACTACAACTCTTTATTGGAATAGAAAACCCCATCTTTCTTCCTTGGAGCTAGTAGTTTTGAACTGCTGACCTTGAAGTTAGCAAACCAACTTGTAACCACTGCACTTCCAGGGTTCCTCCTGATATCCATCATAGCAGTGGCGAACGGCTCTATGTAAGTGCAGGCTCCTGCTGAAATGGTGTCTTATCACAACTGTGCAGCACGCAGCTCTCCATGTCCTTCTGCCTCGAAGCCTTTTCAAAGGCATGGAAAGCCAAACCCAGGAAGGTAGGAGAGGTCACCGTACTAGGAGGAATGCTCAACACCACTACAGGCGAAGAAGAGCCCAGCCTCCTGTTTCTGGTAGGCAATTCTAGGACAGAACCCATGTTGCTCAGAAGTCCTGGGGGAATCAAGCCCCTGTATCCTACATTAAAAGCCTCAATACCTCGTTCCCATTGTGATTGCTTCTCCCCCTAACTCAGTCTTGCGTCTGCTTTCCTATTCCCACTCCCTGCCATCAGATCTCAAATAGACTCCCTGCACCCAGGCCTGAGGAATAAGCTCGGCATGCAAGGGCACTCAATCCAAGACACATATATTACTCTGAATCTCCAAAACAACCCTGTGGGCTACATGTGTAATCCCCAGTTCACAGATGAGAAATGGATTGAAAAACAGTGACACACCCAAGATCACACAGGCCAGGGTTCAAGTCTGTGTCTATCAGTTATTCTTTTATTCAAGTATGCCAGAGAAGACTGGGTTTTAACACTTGAGGAATCTTCTTGGAAGAATAAGGCAAACTACAGAAAACACAAAATGAATATCGCTTTTGTTCGTTTATCCATTTGCAAAAGACATAATACCTATAGTGCTAAGAATAGTATTCAAAGTATCTATTACTACCCACTCAAAGCTTACATACTAGTCACCAAACTCAAACAAATACAATGCTATCAAGGTGATTACAACTTATAGCAACCCCATATAGGGCTTCCAAGACTGTAAATCTTTACAGAAGCAGAGAGCTTCACTTTTCTCCCCTTGAGTGACTGGTGCATTTGAACTACTGACCTTGTGGTTAGCAGCCCATTGCTAAATGATTAGTTCCATAATCATTACGCTTACTTAACTCTACATTCTTTTAATTATTTCTCTATCAGTCCAAATTGCTTCTGGCTACATGGGAAAAAACAAACCGACTCTAGTGGTCTAATCACAAAAGCTTCATTTTTCTTATATTAACACCAAAAATACCAAACCAGTTGCCACTGAATTGATTCTGATTTACAGTTACCCCATATGATTCAGGGTAGAACTGTGCTCCATGAGGTTTTCAAGGGCTGAATTTTTAAATGTAGATTGCCAGGTTTTTCTTCCAAGGCATCTTTGGCTTAGCAGTGAATTGTGTTAACCCTTTGCAGCACACAGGGGTTTGTCTTATACAATAGTAAATCTTGAAATCGGCAGCCTAGGTCTGGCGTATTTGCTCAGGGACTCATCTTGCATATAGGAGAATGCATGCTTTTTGGTCTGCCAAACTCATGTAACCTATGTGACTCTCCCATCTTTCAATATTCTGACTAGGGAGCATGACAGCAGAAGAGCCAAGGACAAAAATGAAATGGGTTATGCCAGACAAGTGCTTTGCCTTAAACAACAACAAAAACTTTCTTGGGAGTCCTACTCAGTGTCTTTCACCTACACATATTTGGCCCAAACTGGGTCAAATGCTCATGCATAGCTGCAAGGGAGCCTAGGAGTGAGCGATTTAAGTAGGTACATTATCACCCTAAACAAAATTGAGCTTCTATTAGTAGTAAGAATGAGAAAAATGGATACTGTTGAGGCATATAGCAGGGTTGGGTAGAATTCTATTTTGTGTCTTAATTTACAGTTTGAATGAACTCAGAAAAAGTCATAGAGAGTAGAACAAAGGGATGGATGTGCATCCAACCACCTCAACTACTCATTTCTTTTCATGCTCTCCCTCTAGCTTCCCTGAATAGTTCTTGGTTACACATTGGGCTGCTAATTGCATGGTCGGTATTTTGAAATCACCGGCTGCTCTTCGGGAGAAAGATGGGACTCTACTCTGTAAAGAGGTACAGTCTCAGAACCTCACAGGTACAATTTTACCCATGTCCTGTAGGGTCGATATGAGTTAGCATTGATTCAATGGCAGTGAGCTTGGTTTGGATAGATCTGTGGAATCTTAGGATGGAATAGTTTGAATACACAGAAAAAAATTCAGTGGAATCATAACCCTCTAAATAATTACCCTCTAAATCCACAAAGATCAACTGTGTCCAGCATGGTGACAGTTTAGCATATGCCATGGGGACATTGCTCATATCCCAGTGTTGTTAATCAACAAAATCTCACGCACTGCCACTTATAGTGACCCTATGCACAATAGAATAAATGCCTTTCTAGTCCTGGGACATCCTCACAATGGTCATATTTTAGCCTATTTTTACAGCCACTGTGTTGATCCATCTCATTCTGGGTTTACCTGTTTTTTGATGATGCTCTACCAAGTATTTTGTCCTTTTCTAGGGACTAATTTCTCCTGATACCATGTTCAAAATATATGAAATGGAGTTTTACCATCCTCACTTCTAAAATACATTCTGGCTGTACTTCTTCCGGGACAGACCTCTTTGTTCTGCTGGGCATTCATGGTATATTCAATATTATTTACAACATCATATTTGAAAGGCATCATATTTTCTTCAGTCTTCCTTGTTTATGGTCCATCTTTCACATGCATATGTCAAATATTACCATCAAGTCTATTCTTATTCATAGTGACCATATAGGGTTTCCAAGGCTGTAAATATTTACAGGGTCAAATAGCTTCCTCTTTCTTCTGTGGAGCAGCAAGTGGGTTGAACCACCAACCTTGCTGTTAGTCATTCAACCCATACCAGAAACTGAAATTAAGACTCCTTTCACATGCATCTAAGGTGATTAAAAATATCAAGGCTAAAAGCAGGCATAACTTGCTAATCCCCAGAGTAAAGCATTTGCTCTTTCACATTTTAAAGAGGTCTTTTACAACAGATTTTTCCAATGAAATACGTTGATTTATTGACTGCTGCTTCTGTGAGTATTGATTGTGGGTCCAAGTAAAATAGTTTAGCTACATTTCTCTATTTTTAAGGATGTTGTGTGTTTATATTTGTCAAGTTGAGAAGACATTTGTATTCTTAGTGTTGAAGACTAATTTATACTGAAGGTGTACTATATGAGCTTTATCAGTAAGTACTTCAAGGCCTATTGATTTTCAGCCGGCAAGATTGGGTCATCTGCATAACACAGATTGTTAATGATTCTTCCTCCAATCCAGATGACTCAACTTCTTCATACAGAGCAGCTTCTCAGATTATTTGAATAAGTATAGTGTGATAGATAGGTAGGTTTATAGTGCCAACATGGCCAATAAGAACATGTGGGATTAATAAGTTTGCAGTTTGATTAGTGGGCAAAGAGATAAATGGCTCAGCAAGCCACTCCTATCTCTCAGTTGCTCTCTGGTGACCAGACCAGTGTGTGGCTGCCTTACCTAGTTCTGCAGTTTGCTGCCTGGCTGTACTGCCATATTTACTGTTGCATGGAAGTGAGTTAAACTGAGTCCTCTGTACTGCTATGTGGACTAATTAGCTGTTATATTCCTTCGTGTTCTATCTATCTATCAAATCATAAATGTCCTGGTTTTGTTTCTCTAGAGAACCCTGTCTAACACATATGGTGAAAGGATATAACCACAACACACACTCTCCTGATTTTAAACCACGCACTATCCACTTGTTCTATTCGAACCACTTCCTGTTGGTTTATGTACAGGTACCACAGGAGCACAATTAAATGTACGGGAATTCCCATTGTTCTCATATGTATTCATATGCTACCCAAAGTTTGTTATGATACACAGTAAAATCCTCTGCATAGTCAATAGTACATAAGTAAGCATTTTCCTTGTATCCTCTGCTTTCAGCCAAGGTCCATCTGAAATCAGCATTGATATACCTTGCCTCATGCCCTCTTTTAATACAGTCTGGATTTCTGGCAGCTTCCTGTTGACATATTGCTATAACTACTTTTAAAGTTATCGTCAATAAAATTGTACTTGCATGTCATATTAATGTTATTTTAAATTAATTTGCAGATTTTGTTGCGTCATATTTCTTTAGAATGGACACAAATATTAATCACTTCCAGTTGGTTGACCAGATAGCTATCTTCCAAATTTCTTGACATGGACTATCACTGCACGAGCGTGTTGAAATATTTCCATTCCTATCCCTTCCTTGCTTTTCACTAATGCTTACATTGCAGCTTCAACTTCCTCTTGGCCTTTTGAACTAGTAGAACCTCAACTAATTCTTGGGTACAGAGACTCTGTATACTCCGTCCATATTCTTTGGATTCTCCCTGCATCATTCAATAGTTTGATAAATAATCCTTGAACATTTTAATCCAAGGCTTGGATTTTTTCTTCGGTTCTTTCAATATATGATATGCTGACCGTACTCATTCCTTTTGCTTTCCTAATTTTAGGTCTTTACACGTTACAATATAATTCTTTACTTTATCTTCTCAAGCTGGCCTTTCAAATTTTTCTGTTCAACTCTTTTATTTCATCATTTCTTCCATTTGCTTTAGCTGCTTTAGGTTCAAGAGCAAGTTTCACAGTCTCCTCTGATATGCACTGTAGTATTTTCTTTCTTTACTGTATTATAATGATCTTTTTGAGGAGCCCCCAATAAAATGATTTATGATAAATAAATAAATAGCCACAGATGACATGACAAAAAAAAAAAGATTGATGATCTTGATGCTATTTCACAAGTCTTCTGGTAGCTGATCATTAATGTTCAATATGTCCAAACCATTCTTGAGATAGGCTCTAAATTCAGGTGAGATATTGTGATAGTAAGGTTTGGTGTCAATATAGCTTGACCAGGATCTTCAGAAGGCGCAGGTCACAGTCTCCTTGGGGGTGTGACCTATTTCATAGCTATAAGTAGACTGTGGAGTATGGGCTCACTCTTTTTCTTCCTGATGAAAAGACCCTGGACCCTACGTCTGGCTTCTTGGGATGGAAATCACCATGAAACATGCTGACCCTAAGAGCTGTCTGTGGCCTGCCAACTGCCTGTTGACTTTGGATTCTCCCAACTCTGCCTCCACCAACCTGTGGTTTTCCTGTTTCTTGGGCTATTCCTCCAACAGCTTCATGAGTCTGGAAGGGCCTCTAGTTTGCATCTGATTTATGGGCTGGAGTTGGACTGGGGTTTCTTGTTGTGTGGACTTCTTAATGTAAAATTCTTTATTGATATGAATTTCCTTCTTCTACATGTATCAGTATCACTGGTTTGTTTCTCTAGAAACCCCAGCCGACCATAGATATAATATAGGATGTATTTGGGCTCTTTTGCGTTCTTATTTTAATTTTCTTCAGGTTTGACTTGAACTTGCATATTAGTAATTGATAGTCTGTTACATAGTTGGCCCCTGGTCTTATGTTGTCTCAATGATATTGAGCTTCTCTATCATGTCTTCCCACAGATTTAATCAATTCCATCCCTGTGTATTCCACATGTATATATGCCGCTCCTGTTGTTGAATAAAGGTGTTTGCAATGAGGAAATTATTGCTCTTGCAGAATTCTTTCATGCAGTCTTCAGCTTCTTTTCGATCCCCAAAGCCATAGTTTCTAATTACTCTTCCTTCCTTTTTGTTTCCATGTGTGCATTCCAATTGTCAACAATTATTAATGCATTTTCAGTACATGTGTGATCAATTTCAGACTATAGAAGTTGGTACAATTCTTCATTGGCTTTAGTGGTTTGTAAGAAAATTTGAATAATGGTTCTATTAACCGGCCTTCCTTGTGTATGAAGATAGATATTATTCTGTCACAGGCAGCATTGCACTTCAAGATAGATCTGGAAATGCTCTTTTTGAGGATGAAAGAGACATTCTTTTGAATTTGTCATTGTCAGCATAGTCATTCTTATCATTTTAAGATTCAAAGGGACTATTTCAACTCACCAATGCCTAGGATATTGATCTTTATAGGTCAGATTCCGTTTTTTATGATTTCCAATTTTCCTAGATTCTTATTTTGCACGTTTCATATTCTGATTATTAATGAATGGTTGCAATGATTTTTCTCATTTTGAATTATAATCCATCAGCAAATGAAGGTGCCAGAAGCTTTAGTACACTTTGTTGCTAGATGCCTTCAAGTCAGTTCTGTCTCATAATAATGCCTACACAACAGAATGAAACATTGCCTGGTCCTGCCCCATACTCAAAATTTTTGTTATATTTGAGCCCATTGTTGTAGGAATTGTCTCGATCCATTTGATTGGGTGTCTTCCTCTTTTGCAACCCCTCCACTGTAATGTGTATGATGTTCTCCAGGGACTGGTCTGTCCTGATAACATCTGCAAAGTACATGAGATGAAGTCTCGCCATCCTATCTGCCAAGGAACATTTAGCTGCACTTCTTCTCAGACAGATTTGTTTGTTCTTCTCTCCACCCATGGTACTTTCAGTATTTTTTTTGTCAGTACCTTAATTCAAATGCACCAGTTCTCCTTCAGTCGTTCTCATTCAATGTTCAAATTTCACATGCATAAGATGTGGCGGAAAATACCATGCCTTGGGCCAGGCGCAACTTAATCCTACGTGAAATTCTTGATCTTCAGTACTTTAAAGTGGTTATGTGCAGTAGATTTGCCTAATGCAATATGTTATTTGGTTTCTTGATTGTTGTTTCCATGAGCATTAGTTGTGAATCTAAGCAAGACGAAATCCTTGATAACTTCAATATTTTCTCCATTTATTATGATGTTATCTACAGGTCCTGTTGTGAGGTTTTGAGTTATCATTAAGGTGGACTCTACTTTGAGGAAGCTCTCTTTCTCGGTGATATTTTGATTGTTTTGCAATCTGAGGGGCTCATTTTCTGGCATTATATCAGACAATATTTTACTGCTATGCAGAAAGTTTTCAATGGTGAATCCCTCAGAAGTGGACTGATTGTTTTGTCGTCCTGTCAGTTCGTAGTCTGGAAGCTGTGTTGAAATCTGTTCAACGTGGGTGATCCTGCCTGGTATTTGAAGTACTAGTGGACTAACTCCCAGCATCACAGCAAAGCACAAGCTACCACAGTGCAGCAAATTGACAGATGGGGCACGGGAGGGGAGTTGTCATTGTTAGACACTGTTAATTTGGCTCTAACTCATAGCACCCACAGCCTGTTTCCTCACAGTTAATGTTGGAGACCGTTTTTGCAGCCAGTATGCCAATTCATCCCATTGAGGACCTTCTTCTTTTTTTCACCACTCCACTTTACCAAGTATGATATCCTTCTCTAGGGACTATGCTCAGCTGTTAACATGTCCAAAGTATGTGATATGAAGTCTTGCCATTCTCACGTCTAGGAAGCATTCTGGCTCTACTTCCACCAAGAAAGATTTGTTCCTTCTTCTGAAAGTCCATAGAATATTCAATATTCTTCACCAGCATCATAATTCAAAGACATCAACTTTTGTTTTATCTTTCATAATTATTGTCCATTTTCAAGTACATATGAGGTGATTGAAAATGCCATAGTATGATAGTTATATAATTTTATGTCAGTTTGAAGATATGTAAAAGTGTAAGGTTGGTATCCAATCTGTCAATCACACCATAGCCTGATGGTGCCTCTTTGTGGCCATGGCCTTCTCATAAGGAGGGCCCTGGGAAGCTCCCCTTCTTTTTGCATTCACCTGACTGCTTCCTGCCACGTTGAGAGCTGCCAGAGTCTTACCATGCTTC
Organism: Tenrec ecaudatus; assembly: GCF_050624435.1. NCBI lineage: Eukaryota > Metazoa > Chordata > Mammalia > Afrosoricida > Tenrecidae > Tenrec > Tenrec ecaudatus. Next base: position 120,850 of record NW_027457961.1, read on the forward strand.
CATCGACCTTGGGTCCACACGACATTGCAATCACTGGCCTTTGACATCCCTGCATTCTGCATCATTGCATGTAACTGCGTAAGTTGGAAAGGAACTTATGGGCTAGTGTTGGACTTATGGACTTGAGTTGGACTGGCCTGGGATATTTCCTTGAAATAGAAATACTATAATGACTTCTTGATTAAAAACTATTTATTGCACATATATGAGTGTCACTTGATTTGTGTCTCTAGTCAGCCTGGATTCCATCCAGTTCACTGCCATCAAGTTGATTCCAACCCTTAGTAACTCTATAGGACAGAGGAGAGATATCCCTGTGGGTTTCCAATACCGGAACTTTGTATGGGAGCAGAACTGTTGATCTTGTGTTGAGCAACCCAACCGGGTTGGTCTGACGCATTATGTTTGTAACCACTATACCACTAGGGCTCAGCTGTGCCTTATTCCTCAAAGTGACATCTTTTAACACTGGAAATTGGTCTTCAGCAAGATCTACCAGTGTACTCGGTCATATGACTTATTTTCTTTTTACACTGTTTTGATTGTCATGTGAGGGAAAATCTACAGAGCAAATTGATTTTCCTTACAATTCATGCAATGTTTTATGATATTGATTGCAATACCTACAATGCAATACTACTTTTCCTATTCCCTCCCTTTGTTTGCCGTTTCCATTGGTCTTTCCTTCCCATTACTTCCTGCCTTCTGAGTAACTCCCTGACAAATGCTGGGCTCTGAATTGTACATCGTTGACAGGATAGGTCTCCTATTTGGGGGATGAAAGTTGAGCCATGGAGGTGAGGTCAGGTGTCAAATGGGAATTCCACTAGTGCCTATCATATCCTAAGGTTAGTCTTCTTATTTTGAGTTCTACATTTTCCCCAGTTGATCCAGGGCCTACTACTGTGAGCACTTTCAGAGCAATCTGCAGTGAGAACCCTATGCTATCTTGGTCTTCTGGACTCAGCGCTGTGGAGCCTGGGCTTCATGTGGTCAGTGAATCCCTTTCATGTTCTTTTGATGCTATCTGTGTAATTCTGTATTGTGAATTTCTCTTCAATTTTTTCAGCTAGTGAAATGCACTTGCTTTTCATTTTTTGCTGTCCTAATTCTAGGTCTTTGCACCTTTTAATATAATTCTTTATTCCATCTTTTTGAATTCCCCTTTGAAATTTTATGTTCAGCTTCTTTATTCAGCGTCTTTACTTCATCAATTATTTCTATATTTCTCTCTCTATCTTTTTCGTACTTCATCATTTCTTTCATTGGCTTCAGCTAGTCCACATTCAAGGTGACATCCATTTTGTCTTTTCTTTAGTTTCGATCTTTTTAATTATCTTTGAATTTCTTTATTTATGATGTTCTTGATATTATTGCAGAACTCGTATCATCTCAGGTGATTTGTGTTCAATGTGTCAACTTTCTTCTTGAAGTATCCTCTAATTTAGGTGAGCTATACTCAAATTCATACTTTGACTCTTGGGGATTTGTTTTAATTTTATTTGAATTCGAGTTGAATTTGCCATTGATGGTTTGTTCCACAGTTGGTCTCCAGTCTCGTGACTGATGATATTAAACTTCTTTATACCGTAAATACTTGAGTATAAGCCGAGTTTTTTTCAGCACATTTTTTATGCTGAAAAAGCACTCCAGCTTTGGGGGGTAAAATTAGTTGCCTTGGGTTATACTCGAGTATATATAGTAGTTTATTTCAACAGATGTCGTTGATTTAATTCCTGTGTATTTCTATCCAATATACATGATCCATGTCTATGGTTACTGTTTACATAACTGAAAAATAAATGTTCAATCAATAAGCCATCCTTATTGGAAAATTCTATCATAAGATCTCCCATGTGGCTTCCATCCCCATGGCCATATTTTCTAACTAGTGATCCTCCTCCTTAGTTTCCAATTTTTGCATTCAAGTCATCAGTAATCTTGATTGCATGTTTCATCAATTTCAGACTGAAAAGGTTGGTAAAAATCCTCAATGGCTTTATTGTTAGCATTAGTGGTTGGTGTGTAAATTTGAAAAATAACTTTATTAATTATTCATCCTTGTAGGTGTAATATATCCTACACCTAACAATGGTGAACATTGGAATCGATGTTGAAACATTCTCTTTTTTAACATGAAAGTCATCCATTCCTTTCAAATTTGTTACCCTGGTATGTAAATCATATTATTATGACATTCAAAATGGCCAATACCAGTCTATTTCAGTTCAATAACACCTAGAGTGTTTGATCTTTATGTGTTCCATTTTTTCATGGCTTCCAATTTTTCTAGATCCATATTTCATGCATCCCATCTTCTTGTTAGTGGTTATTGCAGTACTGCTGTATCTTCTCATTTTGAGTCATTGCCACATAAACAAATATAGGTCCTGAAAACTTTATATCACTAAGGGCAACTCTACTTTGAGGAGTGTCTTCCAACTTGAGGGGTTCATCATCCTGCACTATATGAAACAATATTCCACTGCTATCAATGTGCTCCACAAACACCACTATTTTTTTCAGATGTAGATTGGCAGGTTATTCTTTCTAGTCTATTTAGCTTGTAAGCTTTTCTGAAAATTTTCCACCACGGGTAACTATGCTTGTGTTTGAAATACCAGTGATATATCTCATAAGTTATGATAGTGCAAGAACCTGACATGTCTGACAACTTGGCATGCTAGCCTAATTCCGAATGGCCATCACATCTCTCTTCTTGCTTTCTCTAGTTTCTGCAGACCACGGTACCTGAGCATGCATGGCTTAGGAGGTTGTGGAGTTAATTCTTGCTTCCTGGAGTAACCCTTAACCAATGACCCATAGGAGTTGTTGGACAAATAGCCACAGTCCCTCACATTCTGGGCAGAATAACTAGTGGATTTTCTACAGTGTCTCCAATAAGATTAACCTCCAGTTGCTCACAATTTTAAATTGTTTGATAATGTACTTTTCATTGGCTGCCTTCTTTCCCTTTTCTATTTCCCATTTCCTTATTGATATCTCCCCCAAAATGGCTTAATTAAAACCTTTGTCTCAGGATCTAATCCTATGGGGAACCCAAACTCAATCACACAAGACATTTGTCAAATCATGGACTTAGTGGTTATATCTATTATATGTGTAGGTCATGGAAGAGGAGAATTCATACCATCACTTTGAATAGTCATTCGGAGTGCCAACTGGGTCCCTAGCATAATTCCTGGACATCAAAACTCACTGTTTCCTGTATCATAACACTTCCTTTTAGACTTCTGTCATTCAAAAAACTCAACAAATAGCTCGCTGTCTCACTTCAAATTTTGTAGTGTGCAAATATGGCTATGTTTTCATTGTGTGTTTAGCCCTGGACAAATCAGCTTTGACCAGGAAGGTGAAGTCATGTGGAAAAACAAACCAAAAACACTAGCAGCTGTGTGTTGTGGAAGAAAACCCTGTGGATGCAGTGCAATGTTTAGGGAACAGAGACCAGCAAGATAAACCAATAAGTGCCCACTGTTCTAATGTTAAGGAGAACCCTGGTGAGGCAGTAATTAAGCACTTAAGGGCTAATCAATCAGCAGTTCAAACCCACCATCTTCCCCAAGGAAGAGTTACGATGTGGCAGTCTGACCCCCTTAAGATTTACATTCATTACCACTACCAACTGATCTGAGAGGGATAGCATTAGGGAATCCTGGATAGCATTCTAAACGAGCTCTAATGGCAGAGGGGACTCCTCATTGAGCTCCTAACCACAAAGTAAGTGGTTCTAACCTATCAGTTGCTCCATGTGAGAAATATGAGTTTGTCTGCTCTGGTAAAGATTTAAGCCTTGGAAAATCAAAGGGTGAAGTTCTATTCTATCTTGTAGGGTCTCTATGAGTCAGCTTCAACACAATGATAATGAGTTTGCTTTGGAATTTTGGGATAGAATAGGAGAAATATGTGCAACAAAGTTTAAACTTATTTTAAAAGTTCAGGGGTATTACTCAGAGAGAGATTCTTGGAACCCACAAGACTGTTGTCCTTAGGCACCTTCAGATCTGGAACTGAACTCACTCCCTTGGCTCAATCTTCAGCCAAACAATAAAGATAAAGTTCAGAAGGGTCAGGAAAGAAGGGGGAATGGAAACAGGAAATACAAGGAGGAAGTGCGATAAGTGATATTACGTTGAGCAGATTGCAGTCAATATCATGAAGCAAAATATGTGTGAACTGTTGAATGGAAAACGGATGTATTATGTAAACCTTCTCCCAACTCACAATAAAGAGATTTTTTTTCAGCCTTGGAAACCCATGAGGCAATACTATGCTGTCCTATAGGGTACCCATGAGTTGACATCAACTCAGTGGCAATGGGATATTGAAGCTGATGCTTTCTGCCGATTCTAAAAAATAGGGTTATTAACAATTATTGTGGAAATAGCATGAATGATACTATGTAAATGGGGTTGGTTACAGATAAATTCTTGTAAATGTTAAAGGATAAATGATTGAGGATGGACTTACCCAAAAAGAGAAAATTATTGCAAAATTTTGTTCAAGGGATACAATAAAAATAGGCTTCCTGTGGATAAGATTTAAGCCTATAGATATGGAATTTAAGGAACTGGTATTCCATGATGGTCACCTTCCTGACACAATCACTCAAGACAAAAGGTGGGTGTATAAACAAATGAGGTGAAGAAAGCTTATGGAGCCTAGCTATCAAAAGATAAAGAGTCTAGGGTTGTAAAGACTAGAAGGTTAACAAGTGGCCATCTAACTCAGAACCAATAAAGTGCACGTGAAAGAAGCACACCAGCCTGTGTGATCACAAGGTGTAGAAGGGATCAGCTATCAGGCATCAAAGAACAAAAAAATCATATCATTGTGAATGAGGGGGGGGGGTACAGTTAGGGGATCCAAAATCTATCTGTAGGCAACTGGACAACCCCTTACAGAAGGGTCGCTGGGAGGAGATGAGCCATTCAGGATGCAGTGTAGCAACGATGAAACATATAACTTTCCTCTCATTCCTAAATTCTACCGCGCCCACTATCATGATCCCAATTCTACCTTACAAACCTGGCTAGACCAGAGAATATACACTGGTCCATATAGGAACTGGAAACACAGGGAAACCAGGACAGATGACCCCTTCAGGACCAGTGCTGAGAGTAGCAATAACAGGAGGGTGGAGGAAAGGTGGGGTAGAAAGAGGGATCTGATTACAAGGATCTACATATAACCTCCTCCATGAGGGAGGGACAACAAAAAAGTGGGTGAAGGTAGATGTCAAACAGTGTAAGATAGGACAGAATAATAATTTATAAATTATCAAGGGTCCATGAGGGAGGGGGAGGGGGAAGGAGTGGAAATGAGGAGCTACTACCAAGGGCTCAAGTAGAAAGCAAATGTTTTGAGAATGATGATGGCAACAAATGTACACAGTGGATGTATGTACAGATTGTGATAAGAGTTGTAGGAGCCCCCAATAAAACAATTCTTTTTAAAAACCTCAAAGAGCAAAACACACTATGGTTTATTGTACATCAATGATACTTCAATAAAATTACATAAAAGAGGGGAAAAAGAAAAGGAATTTAAGGTAAAGAAAGTATTCCCTTTGAAGACCATATTGCAAATATATATTTAGGCAGGCAATTAGATAAAGACATTTTAAGTCTGGGCTTCTATACCTGCCATCTGTCTGTTATGAAAAGTATAATTAGCAACTAGAATCTCTCATACAAAATCAACTCAATATGGTCTTTCTGGTCTCACCTCCGTGGTGTTCTACTCTGCTTTGATGGAGCTCATCATATCATGACTCTATAACAAGATTGAGGAGTTATTTGCATTCTTATGTGGAAGGTAAATCTGTTTGGCCATTCTGTTAGACTAGTTCATTTTCTTTCCTACCATCCCATCTGCCATTTTAATTCAAAACAAGGAGAAAAGCATGTATGTGCCTTTTGAGGAAGGAGAAGATTTTGTTGTGGAAGAAATTCTCTTCTAGACTGCAAGGTAAGTATTTACCCCCTCTAGCCCTGTTGGAGGAGGGGAAAAGGAAGAGAGACAAGGCAAAGAGAACAACATAGTTAGTTTCATGCCTCCTTATTGACCTGGGGATTGAGGGGAATATCAGTGACTATGGACCTGTTGTGCTCCCCATTTGGAAGCATGAAGAATAGAGACTGCCAGGCAGAGCAGCCCTATGAGAAGTCACTGAAGACAAACATATAGAGAGTGCCATCAAGTCTACTGTGATCCATGGAGACCTTATATGAAATGGAATGGAGTGCTGTCTGATCTGGCACCATTGTCACACATTCCTGAATGTTGAAGTCCATTGTTGCAGCGATTAGGTCAATCTGCCTCAATAAGGATCTTCCATGTCCCTCTATTTCATCAAACATGATGTCTTCCTCTAGCAATTGTCCACTGATAATGTGTCCAAAACACATTAGTCAGTCAGTGTTCTCTTGTGATCCATAAGGTTTTCTTTCAGTAATTTTTGGAAGTGGACTGGCAGGCCCCTCTTCCTTGTCTGTCTTAGTCTAGAAGCTTCACTGAAACCGGTCCACCATGGGCAATCCTGCTGGTATTTGAAATTGTGGGAACAGAGCTTCCACCATCATAACAATACACAAACCATTATAGTACAACCAACTGACAGATGAGTGGAGGATATCGATATATCTATATCTATATCTATATCTATATCTATATCTATATCTATATCTATATCTATATCTATATCTATATCTATATCTATATCTATATCTATATCTATATCTATATCTATATCTATATCTATATCTATATCTATATCTATATCTATATCTATATCTATACCTATACCTATACCTATACCTATACCTATACCTATACCTATATCTATATACATATACATATACATATATATATATATGGAGAGAGAGAGTAAAACTGGCAATGCAGTCTGATTAGTCAGTATTCTGATGATTTGATGCTAACAGAAAGTATCCCCACAAATAACATCTTAAAGTAATGATAATATCAAGTTTGCTCACAAATCTGCAATCTGGGCAGAGTTCAGTGAGGACACTAGTTTTGGCTTCATCAAGCATTAGCTGGGGTAGCTCAAAGGACAGAGGCTGCAGCTCTCTTAAGACTCACTCCCTCACACGACTGATACTTCTATTGGTTGGAGCTCAAGAAGAACCCTATATGTGACATTTTCATTTGGCCTGGTCTTCCTTGCAACATCCTGACAGGGTCCCAATGGTGAACAACCCAATACGACCAGGTGGAAGTCACAGAGCAACACTTCTGCCATAGTCAAAGGCCTGTCAAGATGCAAGGAAGAGGGAAAGAAGGCCCTGTTTCTGGAAAAGTGAACACAAACTCATCTTGTCACAAGAGAATGTGCGATGTGAAACATTAGGACAGTCATCTTTGAAGGACACAACCTGCCACGAGCCAAGATACAGAGACAGATTTCTACGAAAGCGAAAGGGCAGGACTTAGACTTATAGATAAAGCCACAGACTTCATAGGAGAAGAGCAATAGGGAGACAAGCAAAGGAAAGCTCTGGGACGCAAGCCTAACATGGCTAAAGATAGGGACAATGTCAGGACTGAACTGGAAGCAAGCAGTCACCTGTGCAAGGCAGAACCCGTGAAATTGTGAGTGCCTTCAAAGCTAAGTCAAAGTACCTTGGGGCGTGAGAAGGGAAGGAGCAGGAGAAGAAATTAATGGGTAGGTTTATGGAATTTGTAAGTCTGGGGACAGAGCATCAGGAATAGCTGGGTTCTGGCACTCAGTTGATACCATCAGAGTTTGAACCTTTTCCTTTCAGTGCTGTTTCCTTTTGAGTTTCACGCAGGCTTCCTGATGACAGCTGTAGTTTTATCTAGAAGCTCAGGAATTCTATTAGAGAGAGGCTCTTTTCCTTTCTAATCATTGGTGGTACTATCAGGTAAGCATTGGATTGCTAACTGCAAGGTTGGCAGTGCTACCCTACCAGCTACCTCATAGGGAAAAAGATGGAACTTTCTGCTCACATAAATATTTACAGTCTGAGAAACCCCACAGGGACCTTCTATGATTCAAAATGGACTCATTGGCAATGGGGCAATTGTTTCTGGGGCATTTTTTAGGGTTAGATATCATTAACCTAGCATGAGTCACATACTGAGTCTGACCCAGTCCCTTTGGACAGAGGAAAGTCATGCCCTGACTAGCCAGGCCTGGAGCTGGCAGGTTGGGTCAATGCCAGCAGAAGCATGGAGATGGAGCATGGTGGAAGAGTGCTCCCAAAGATACAAGCCATGTGCTGTGCGTGGAAGAAGAGCAGATGAATGGTCCATTAATTAGCCAGTCATTGACAAAATGAGGTTGCATAACAAATGGCTCCAAAACCCAGCAGTTCAACAAACAGCCCAACCCCTTCCCTCCCACACACACAGTTCTTAAAATTCAGGATCAGGGAGATTAACTGGAACTTTGAACTTGGCACTTCTGGGCTTGGAAGAGGTGACAGTGCATGTAAAGGCCTTGGGGCAGGAGAGATCTTGGTGTGACTGAAAGCCCAGAAGAAGACTAATTTGGGGGAGGTGAGATAATAGGAATGGAGTTTTCAGTGAGCATTTCCTTGAGAGCCTTCAAGCGAAAGCGATTTTTCCATATTCATGTTTTAGAAGTAGATCTCCACCCATTGGGTAAAGCTTTGGGTATTGGATTGGTGTCGGTATGCAGGGAAAAAATAAATGGGCTTGTTATGGATTAGGAGCCTGTGGTAGTCACCTAATCTTGTGTCAAGTTAAGGATTAGGAGTGTAGGCGTGGAGTCTAGGCTGCCAATCTGGAGATAGTCAGTGAGAATTTTATGTGGGCATAGCCTTCTCCTGAGAACTCTGAGAAATCTGGTACTTCCTCCTTGGAGGTGGAAGACACCTCTCTCTCTCTCTTTCTCTCTCTGCTACTCCTTGGGAGACATTGCAGAAGGCAAGCCAAATGGATGCGACCAGACCTCTGAAGCCAAAGAAGGCTCAGAGAGATCGCTGCCAGCACTGAGATGCTTACAATGCCACTGGATCCACAAGACTTTCCACCCATTGGCCTGTGATTATCCTGCATTCAGCATCACTGCACATGTTTTATGGGTCTGAAAAGGAATTTATAGATTGGTATCAGACATATGGGCTAATATCAGACTTATGGATTTGATCTGCACTGGGCTGGGATGTTTGTTTAATGTACAATTACTGTTTGATATAAAACTCTCTCTCTGGATTTATAAGGTAGAATTAGACCAGAACATGTACTCTGGTACAGACAGGAGCTGGAAACACAGGGAATCCACGACAGATGATCCCTTCAGGACCAGTGGTGAGAGTGGCAATACCAGGAGGGTGGAGGGAAGGTGGGGTAGAAAGGGTGAACCGATTACAAGGATCTACATAAAACCTCTGCCCTGGGGGACGGACAACAGAAAAGTGGGGGAAGTGAGATGTTTGACGTGTAAGAGATGACAAAATAATTTATATATTATCAAGGATTTATGAGGGAGGAAGGAGAGGATGGAAGTGGGGAAATGAGGAGCTGATACCAAGGGCTCAAGTAGAAAGCAAATGTTTTGAGAATGATGAGGGCAACACATGTACAAATGTACTTGACACACAATGGGTGGATGGATGGATGGATGGATGGATGGATGGATGGATGGATGGATGAATGGATGGATGGATGGAATGACTGTGATAAGATTTGTATGAGCCCCCAATAAAATTATCAAGGGTTCATAAGGAGGGGGGAGTGGGGAGGGAGGAGAAAAGCGAGGAGCAGGTGCCAGGGGCTTATGTGGAGAGCAAATGTTTTGACAATGATGAGGGTAATGAATGTATAAATGTGCTTTATAATGGATGGATGGATGGGTTGTGATAAGAGTTGTATGAATCCCTAATATAATGATTAAATAATAGGGAAATGATTTTTAAAAATCACCAACTCTCTGTCATACACATGAGTCTCCCTCGAGTTTTCTCTAGCACACCCAGACTAATACACAGTTCGCCCCTGTCCTATAGGGCCGCAATGAGTTGGCATGGACTTGAGGGCTGTGGGTTTGTTAGGGCTTTGGAGTTCAGCAGGCCTTTGTTGGTGTGTTTGAGTCTATTTTTGTAGCTGTTGTGTGCAGGTCAGTGGCTCATCTTCCAGCACTCTATAGGACCATATTTTGTTGTGACCCATAAGGCTTTCATTTGTTAATATTTGGAAGTAGATCACCAGGTCTTTCTTCCTAGTCTGCCTTAGGCTAGAGCAGTGGTTCTCAATCTGTGGGTTGTGACCCCTTTTGGGGTCCAGCGACCTTTTAACATGAGTCACCCGATTCATGGCAGTAGCAAAATTACAGTTATGAAGTAGCAAGGAAAATGATTTTATGGTTGGGGGTCACCACAACATGAGGAATTGTATTAAAGGAAGGTTGAGCACCACAGGGCTCGAGGTTCCACTGAAGCCTGACCATCATTGCTGACCCTTCTGGGGTTTGTCATATCGGTGGCACGGCTTCCAATTTCACAGCAACACTCTAGCTACCACTGCACCACAAACTGATAGACAGGTGGTGGACTGTTCTTAAAAGCCACCTGATTTATGATGCTTTGTTTTGACAGCCCTGGAAAATGGATACAGAATCTAGTTTCATAGTCAATGCAAGACACACCTTGGGGCAGTAGGGATGGCATGAAGTGAATAGATTCAAAGTATATTTTAGGGAGAGAAAGGATGACAGTTAATGCCTGGGGGCTGTGCAAGAAGGAAGGAAGCAGAGACACCAATGATATTAAGTGCCTGAGTTAAGACAGGAATTTCCAGGGAAGCTGGTGGGTCATGATGGGAGAATTTCACACTCCCCGGGGACAGGGGGAGCATTGATTAGTTCATATGTCTGCGCATCTTCTCAGACAATAGAGGCTTTGTCATCCTCAAATGAAGCATGCGGTTGGAGCTCAGAGAGGGCATGCAGTGCAAATGAAGACTGGCTTGGTTGAGATGGGTTTAATGTTTCACCTCCAACTGCAGCAGCGAGAGGCTCTATCAGCTCATCCTGGAAAGGAAACATACTACCTGCCATCAGGTTCATTTCTTCAAAAAGGATGGAAGAATACAAATGAAAGACTACAGTTTGAAGGGGTCTAAGGCAGACTATCAGGCTCATTAAAGCTTCATTTATTAAAACTTCATTCTTCAGAGACATTCTCCCAGTAGGATGTATGGTGGGGTGGGGGTGGGCATGAGGAGGAAGGCTTGGAGCAGGGTAGGGAACAACCCCACACCACCAAAAAATACCTTCCCCCGAAGCAATTCCAGTGGGCACAGATTAGATAGAAGTTTCATCCTCTGGTCACTTGATGTTTGTCCCTCTCTTTTATCTGAATGCTCTTTCCACATTGCTCGGATGAAGCATCCAATTTGTATTAAAATGCAAGTTAGGAAGCATCATCCCCAACCAACCCTGTTCATCAAAATGGTAGTACTCTCTCCGGGTACCCTGAGTTCGTTTTGTCAACAAGCTGAAGCAGTTGAGCTGGGGCTCTGTGAGGCCCAGGAGCATGAGTTCATTAATATCCGACCCATAATGCCTTGCTGGGTTTATGCCAACAAAGCCCTGTCACTCCTTACCTTAGGATTTACTCACTCCTTGAAACAGGCATTTATTTACACACAGTTTGACCTCATGATGGTGTTCAGCAGATGTGGATCTTACTTATTTGCATTGTTCTGTGACAGTTGCAAAATTCGTTAGTGGCTCAGGGATCAATCATCTGTGGACTGCCCCGAAGCTAGATGAAGCAAGCGGGTTCTCCCTGAATCATCCTCCCTCCTTACAATGCTTGCTAGTCAGGTTAACATAGTGCTCATTAAAGAAACTGCCTGTATCAGTTTAAATTTGTGACCTGGGCGGGAGGGAGGGTGATGATCACAAGTGACAGAAACTGACGCTTGACTAACTTAGGGAAAAAGGCCTAATGGTGGATAAATGGTGGGAAGACAAGAAAATGTGGCAAATGCCTGGGCAATCTCAGGGCTGTGAAGCAGGTACTGGCGAAACACTCCTCCTGAGGCCAAAGCGTGCCCTCTGTAGTACATTAAATCACATTCACACACACCCATTCATGTTCACATGGAACCTGAGGCTATGGCCTTACTTGGAGAGGAGGTCTTGGCAGATGTGCTTAGTTAAGGATTTCAAGAGCTCCATCTTTCTGGGTTTAGATTTCAGATGGATGTTACATGCACTGATTGGTGTGTTCTTATAAGAAGAGGAGTGGGCACACAGAGAACCCGTGTGAAGACACTGGCAGAGATTGGATCAGTGCATCTATAAGCCAAGAAATATCAAGGATTAGCAGCAGTGACCAGAAGCAGAGAGAGGCTACTTTGATTCTGCTTCAGAGCTCTCAGAAGGAATGAATCTTGCCCACTCCTTAATTTTAACCCTTTGCCCTTCAGAAAAGTGAGAGAACAAATGCCTGCTGTTTAAGTCACTCAATTGGTAGCCATTTGTTACAGCTACCCAAAAGAACCATTATGGATTGATCTGTAGCCCCCTCAAAATATGTGAGAAATTTGAGCCTTGGTGGACATGATCCTGCTTGAAAAGAAGGGAGTTCTTTTGTAATATAAATGAGGCCGTATGGCCACTGGAGATCCCCTCATAGAGGGGTTTAGAAGAGGAGATGGGTCAGTCAGAGGGGCGATGCTGGGAGAGTGGAGGGTGAGTGGGTTGGAAAGGGGGAACTGATTATGAGGATCCACATGTGACCTCCTCCCTGGGAGATGGACAGCAGAGAAGGGGGGGAAGGGAGACTCGGGATAGGGCAAGGCAAGATATGACAAAATAACAATGTATAAATTACCAAGGGTACATGAGGGAGGGGGGAGCGGGGAGGGAGAGGGAAAAAAAAGAGGACCTGATGCAAAGGGCTTAAGTGGAGAGCAAATGCTTTGAGAATGATTGGGGCAGGGAATGTGCGGATGTGCTTTATACAATTGATGTATGTAAATGTATGGATTGTGATAAGAGTTGTATGAGCCCCTAATAAAATGTTTAAAAAAATGAGGCCATATGAGAATAGGCTTGAGCCTAAACATAAACACTTCTGAGTTAAAGGCCAGGATAGATCCAGTAACACACAGTACGGGGAGAAAGATAGCGAGGAATGCCAAGGAACTTTCTGGTATCCACAAAGAAGGACCCTGACCTAGAGTCGCACCCCAAATTTGAACCTGTAAGCTCCAAAGCAGGGGGAAAAGTGTTTTAAGGCTACTGACTTGTTGGATAATTTTTGGTTAAGGAGATTAAGACAGGAACTTAAGACATCCTCCAATCCTTCCGCTGGCTTCGTTCCATTTATCTCACATTCAAGAGTCCTCCCAGAGGATTCAGTCAGGTTGTTGTTGTTGTTGTTGTTGTTCAGCGTCATAGGGAGGGTTTGGATTCATTGTGACCATACATACAACATAATCATACACTGCCCGGTACTGTACCATTCTCACAGTTGTTCTTAAGTTTGAGCCCATTGTTGCAGCCACTGTGTCAATCCCATTTGTTGAGGGCCTTCCTCTTTTCCATTGTCCCTCTACTTTCCAGAACACGATGTCCTGCTCCAGGGACTGATCACTCCGGACAACATCTCAAAGTTAAGGCGAAGACTCCTTATCCATGCCCTGAGGAACATTCTGGCTGTACTTCATCCAAGTTAGATGGGTTTGTTCTTTTGGCAGTCCATGGTACACTCATTACTTTTTTACATCACTATTAATCAAATAGATCTATTCTTCTTTGGTCTTCCTTACTCAGTGTTCAACTTTCACATGAATATGAGACAGTTGAAATTACCATGGCCTGGGTCAACCCGCCCCAGACCTCAAAGTAATCTCTTGCTTTTCAACACTTTAAAGAGGTCTCGTGTAGCAGATTTGACTAGTGAAATGTATCATTTGTTCTCTTCTCTGCTGCTTCCATGAGAATTGATTGTGGATTCAAGCAAGACAAAATCCTTGACAATTTCGATCTTTCCTCCATTTATCATGATGTTATCAATAGGTCCAGTTGTGAGGGTCTGGGCTTTCTTTACCTTGAGTCATAATCCAAACTGAAGGCTTTAATCCTTCATCTTCATCAGCAAGTGAAAAAAGTCCTTCTCATTTTCTGCAAAATTGTGTCATCTGTATAATGCAGGTTGTTAATAAGCTTTCCTCCAACCTGATGCCCCATAATGAGTTTAGGTCATGAAGGGTAGTCCTCCATAGGCACATTGATTATTACCCTACCCCCCTCACATAATAAATTCAGAGAGAGAACATTTCCCCAAAGCAATGGAAAGCTTACTAGAGAAGTGGAGGGTGCTCAAAGCCAAAGGTGACACAAACTGGAAATCAGTACTAGTTTTCAATACCTGCAGTCATCTAATAGTTCACTGCACTATCTAAGGAAAGGTGAGGAGAACTGGGGCAATTCCATTAAAAAAAGACAATGCAGGGTATGTAAGTCCGTCATTCCTCTGGAGAAGAAAAACACATAGTTGGGTTGTAGAGCTTTGTTTGCTAATCAACCGAATGTAGTTGTAAGGCAGGGGTGTGTGTGCGCGCGTGTGTGTGCGTGCGTGCGTGCGTGTGTGTGTGTGTGTGTGTGTGTGTGTTGAAGGGAGGGGCTTGCCATTCTATTTCATAGCCAGGAGAAAGATGAGCCTCTTCCCATATCTTTTGCTCTGTGGCAAGTTACTGATCTACAAGGAACTTTTATTTGACAAGGACATTGCCGAGAAAAAAACGGGAAGCTTGTGTTCATCTCTGCTGAGAGGTGGAGTAAAAGAGATCGGCTTTATGACAGAAACCCTGATCGTGCAGCCAAACTATGAAATGGCCTCATACATTCAACACACATTTGCTGCACCTCCCCAGTGTGCTGCCCCAGATATTACCAGGCAGAGTGTTTTATGGGCAGCATTTTAGAGTTAGGCAGGCAGAGGGAGTGTCTTTGTGGGTGTTGCCTTTACCAGTCCTTGGATTGTTCTGGGACAGGCATGTCTTTTTCCTCTAAAGTAACTGATCGCGTGTAAAGAAGTAGTCTCCTCAGTAAGACGGGTTAAACCAAACCCAACCTATGACAATCATCTCAATTGGAACACATAGCGACCCTATAGAAATACCCATAGGGTTTCCAAGTTTGTAACTCTTTTGGGGGGCCAACTACCATGTCCTTCTCTTTCAGAACCACTACAGAGTTGAGTGTTGTGTTAGCAGCTGAATGCATAATCACTGTGCCCATTTTGTTTGCTGAGCCGCCCTCAAAACACTGAACAGGTTTTCTGGGTACCAAGTATGTCCACTTCTATATCTGGCATAGGGTCTTTTCCCCAAGTTGATAGGAGGTGCAAATCAGTTACTAGGGGTTTGGCAGAGTCAGTATGGAAACTGGGAGGGTGTGTGAAATTTGAACCAGAGTAGAACAATTCCAAGACACTTCCTAGGGATTCCTGGCATATAATATGCAAATGATAGTCAAGATATATAACTGTGTCTCTGTTCTTGGTTCTGTCAGTACCTGGTGTGGCCACAAAGGAGAAACCTGGTCTCCTGCTACTTTGAGCATCTAGTGTGAATGACAGGAGATAAGTCACATGCTAATGAACCCTGGTGGTGTAGTAGTTAAGCACCATGGTGCCCGGCTATCAAAGGATATAGCGTCTGGGGTCTTAAAGGCTGGAAGATAAACAGGGGGCCATCTAGCTAAGAAACAACAAAGCCCACATGGAGAAAGCACACCAGCCTACCCCGACATGATCGCTGAAGATAAAGCGGGTGCATAAGCACATACGAGCATGTTTTCTTGATGTGCACTCACCCTTTACATACAACTCTCTTATACATATGTGTTTCTGTGGATTTGTTTCTCGAATGCACCCAGACTAACATAAGCTGCGTGGAACGCATTTAAGAAGCCTAGACAAGGGCAAGGCAGGATATTCGGAGGGACTGGATCCAGAATTACAGAGGAAGGAGAGCCCTGGTGGCAAAACGGGCTGCTAGCTCCCTGTCCCAAGAGGGACAATGAGACTGCTGGCTCCCATGAAGATTTACAGTCTTGAACACTCCATATAGGGTCACTGTGGTTGGAATCCACTGGACGGCAGTGACCTTTTGGGATTGAAGGTGGAAGCCACCAATGACTTCCTGCCATTGAGCCAAGGAGCCTCCGGAGAGTGTGTGAACTTCTGGAATGCAGTGAACAACCTCTGCACATCTGCTTTTTGTGCTGCCCAAGTCATGCCCTTGGCCTTTGCCTAAACATATTCATCCAGAAGTGAACCATCACAGCTGCTCCCTCGGGAAGCTGGGGGCTGAGCTCTCTGGTTCCACTCTGTCAGCTATTCCGGTCCGGGTACCTCCCCTCTGCCCCGGCACAGGCAATGTGCTTTTGGAAGCAGTGCTCTCTGGGTAGTGGGTATGATTTGCCTCCTCTGGCCTAACATGATGAATGCTGAGAGCGGGTGGATACTAGGGGGTTAAACTCCCTGAACTTTATCTAGCCCAGGGGAAAACTTATTATTTAAAGTAAGTTTTAGACAGAATCTTTAGAAAGATAAATTGTTAACTTTATGTACACAATTACTCCCCAACACATAGGCTCAACCTCATAGGCTGTGTATGACCTTGAGCAGGTGCTCAGTCACAATGGGTTTCTATCAGGATTGAGATTTCATCTCTCTCAACTCTCCAACTGGTTATTAGAACCATAGTCTCATTTCTATTTATGTATTTACTTTGTTTTTAGGGGGAAAAGACCCCCAATTCAACTATATCTTATTAGGAACTCCTTTGCTAAGTTTTACACAAGAAAAAGGCACAAACTGCTGTTCTGGAAGAAGGAGAGCATCCGCATGAGGCCACAATGGTGTCAGAAGGACCCACAGCCACAGTTACTTAAATAAAATGACACCCATTCTGTCCTGCTGACTCTGACTCATAGTGACTCTGTGTAGGGATCCTGAAGTTGCTACCTTTACAGGAAGCAATAAGCTCATCTTTTTCCTGTGGAATGACTAGTGGCTTTGAACCAGCGACCTTGCTCTTAATAGTCCAACACTATCCAGCATTACCACCTGGGCTCCTGAAAACTTAAATAAGACATAGAAAACAAACAACTTTGTCACAAAATTGTGACTGAAGACAGATCAATTCATGGAGTTTCAGGAGGGCCTGTGAGAGCATGAGCGGGACCTTTATTGGGATGTGCACACTACCGTATATTGTTGAGTCTGGCCCGGGGAGTGGATGCAAGCACACTGCCTGAGGGACAAGCTTTCCACTGCCAGTCAGCAGTAGGAAAGAACTCAATGGCGGCTGAATCTGTAGCCCCTCAAAATGGATGTAGGGTCTCCACATAGACTCTCACTGTGACCACAGCCTATTGCTCAAAATTTAAGCTCAAATACGACTTAAACGCCAAACATTCTGTTTCCTTAAAATAGGGTACTGCCAGGATCAGCTAGAAGTCTGCATGACCTATCAGATCTCAACGCCGATCTAAAATCACTTCACATGATCCATTCTACTAGTCATGTCAAGGACAACTAGAGGTCTGCATGAGTGAGCCCTAATCTCCTCCTCACTTACCCATTCCAGAGGCTGTGCCTGTATAACCTATCGACTAACACATTCCCATATGCCGTGGTTATGAAACCAAACATCATGCTGGAATAAGGACCAATCATGATGCATGGGTCAGGGTCAATGGGAAAGCAAAATAGGGGCTGAGGGGAGCCAAGAGGGGTCCCTTCACTCAATCCCTAAACCTGATCTAATGTCACTAGACTGGGGTCTTCCTCACATCTTAAGGGCACCCGATTCATGATTGAAGTGAATTGTGCTTATTCAATCATTGTTCTGCTTGTTGTCCTGCTGTGCTGCATCCTCTTCTTGCTTTTTTGTGCATGGCTCCCTCTGTTGTGGTGACAAATGGCTCGAGAGGGATTTGACATAGGGAGAAAGCCCACCCACATCAACTGTCACCAGAAGAAGACACTAAGTCCATTTCTCTCACGTCACAGAACTATGCACACCAGACACTGGTAGGGCTGCCTGGGAGGGGAACCCTTAGTGCAGTGGGTCTCAACCTGTGGGTTGCGACCCCTTTGGGAGTCATAATACCCTTTCACAGGGCTCAGCCAATTCATAACTGTAGCAAAATTACAGTGATGAAGTAGCAAGAAAATCATTTAATGGTTGGGGGAGGGGGGCATCACCACAACAAGAGGACCTGTATTAGGAAGGTTGAGAACCACTGCCCCAGTGTGTTTAGGACTTTGCTGCCCTCAAGGTCATCAGACATTCCTGAAGGCAGAATCACTGCAGGAAGCCCTTCTGGGAAATGCCCTGGAAACAGGTCTCAACCAACTCCACCCTCACCCTCCGAGATCCTAATCATAGGACGCATGGAAATGCTCCTTGCCACTTCGAAGACTGTAAATCCATGGGAGCAGAAAGCCTCCTCTTTCTCCCTTGGAGTGGTGACTGGTGAGTTCAAACTGCTCACTTTCTGGCTAACATAACCCACAGACCAGCTCCCCCTGAGGTCAGTTTGGTTTGCCGCACAGCACACATTGTTTGGAACCTTCTGAAATAGCTATGCACATGTGCAGGTTGGGGGGATTTCGCACAAGATTCAGTTTTCCACCCTCTCTTGGCAAAAATAAATTTTGCAAAAGGCTTGTATTCTCTTCTGGATCTGAGTAGCAGCTACTCTCATGAAGTCATAGCACACACATTCATGCTACAGTCCTCCCAACTCCCTAATGTCTTATGCCGAGTCTGCTCCATGCTTTTCTGTGTCCTACATGGCAGCTGTAGGCACCCAAGGCATGGGCTCTGCAGCCTGGGTCCAAATCTCTCCTTCCCACTTCCTCACTGTGTGGTCCTAGGCTCATGACTTTATCATCCTGTGCCACTGATTTTTCATCTGTAAAATGAGGCCAGAATAGCGTCCACACATAGGCTTGTTAAGTGGAATAATTGAATTATTATACACAAAAAACTTAGAATGGTGATTGGCATCTTGCAAATACTATTAGGTGGTTTAGCATAGGGACTGGGTCATCCATTACATATGCTCAGGTTCAAACTTCCGGCCAGGAAGGGGTGGTACACCTAGGTGGGCATTACACCTGGATTGGCCCATCTGGGCCAGGTGAATTCAATCCAGCCATTGAGGTTGACCATGACCGTTAACCATGCCTCCCTATGGAGGAATTGAAAAGGCAGGATCTTGACCGCTCCGATGTCTCCCTTCACCCACTTTTCTGTTGTCTGTCCCCCAGGGAGGAGGTCACATGTAGATACTTGTAATCAGTTCCCTCTTTCCAATCCACCCTCCCACAACCCTCTCAGTATCACCACTCACAAATTATCAAGGTTTCTTGATGGATGGGGGAGCGGGGAGGGAGGGGAAAAATGAGGACTTGATGCCAGGGGCTTAAGTGGAGAGCAAATGTTTTGAGAATAACGAGGGCAATGAATGTACAAATGTGCTTTACACAATTGATGTATATATGGATTGTGATAAGAGTTGTATGAGCCCCTAATAAAACGATTTTTAAAAAAAGAAAAAAGGCAGGATCCCGGAGCCCACTGAGTGACTTTCTCTCCAGCAGCTTCTAGGTAGGCTGTGCCCCGTGAGGGGCCCTGAGGTGCCTGTGTAAACCTGAAACTTCTTCTCTCAAAAAACTCACTTGGATCACAATCCAGGCTTCGAAGTGAATTCTTTCGCGCGCGAAGCCAAGGCCTGAGGTATATCTCTCCCAGGAGAGATCTAACAATAGTACCTCTTATTATAGCATTAGGAGCCCAGGTGGTGTAGTGGACTGTGCATTAAGCTGCTAATCGCAAGGTCGGGGGTTTGAACTGACTAGCCCGTCCGTGGGAGAAATATGAGGTTGTCTATTTCTGTAAGGCAGTGGTTCTCAACCTTCATAATGCCCCCACCCATTAATACATTTCATGTTGTGGACACCTGCAACCATAAAATTATTTTCATTGCTACTTCATAACTGTAATTTTGCTATTGTGATGAATTGGTTGACCCCAGTTAAAAGGTTATTAGATCCCCAGAGGGGTCGCGACCCACAGGTTGAGAACCACTACTGTAAGGATTTAAAGTCTCAAAACCCCAAAGGGGCAGTTCTTTGTCCTATTGGGCCGGTATGAGTGGGAGTCAATAAAATGGTAGTTAGGTTTTTTTTCTGCATCAGTATCAGATGCTGGTGGCAATCTCAGTCATCCTGCATTGTGGTCTGGTTTGAACTCTGGTAGATCTGTGGGAAATGACTGCCCTGGTTTGAGGTGAGGGCCACGGTGCTTCAGTGGTAGATCTCTCATTGTCTTTCACCGGGAAGACCTGGGTTCGATTTGCAGCCAATGTGCCCCAGACTGTCAGTGAAAGTTTGTGCGTTGCTATGACACTGAGCAGGCTTCAGTGATGCTTCCAGACTGAAATAGAATAAGGACGAAAGACCTGATTATCTCCATCCACACATCGACCTATGGCCCGCCACGGTTGGCTTCCCCTCCCAGCCCTGGTGATAGCACAGACTGGCATAGTTTGCTCCGCTTCCCATGAGGTGCCCATGAGAGGCTGACTCGACAACCACGGTCAAGATCAACAGCTTGAACTCTTTTCTGGGTCTACAGAAACAAGAACAATCTTCTAAAATGAGGTCGCATTGCTATTTGGGACTGGGAGAATGCCTTTGTGACAAGGATTGTGCTCTGTATCCCAAAGGCGACTTTTAAACACAGCCACATAGCAACTCCGGAAACTGCCATAGTAGAAGCCAGGTTTAAAAAAAAAAAAAAAGTTCTACTGACTTGCTCAAAGGAGGCCAGAGGTGGATGGGGGTGGGGTGGGGTGGGGAGGGAGACTCCTCTAAAAATGAACAAATTTGTTTCCTTACATATTTGTCATGTCTTTTGGTCCTGAAAGATAGGGGGGGGGAAAGCAGACGAGAAGAGGAAACGGCGACTGACAGTCATCTTGTTGGTGTTCCCACAGCATCCCCTCCTTAGGCACTTGCTGCCATCTCATCCAACTCCACTCAGTATATTTTCAGCCAGCAATGATGCAGAAATGTCTGTGTACTCCAGTTTTATTGTAGTCAGGCAGCGTTTATGGGTTTGACTTTCAACTCAGCATGGCAGGACGTCTAGAAGCAATTATAACCAGCACCTGCTCTGTCTGTGCGGTGGGCAGGCAGTGACGGATCCCCAGCTTCCGGAACACTAGTGCCCCCTCCCAGCTCAGGAAAATGACGGTGACACTCGGCCTCCAGTTTGTCTGGGGGAGCTCTAGGAGCTCTCCTCTGAAACCTCATATTATTGGCATTTCTTTGAGTGAACACATCAAATTAGTGACTGTAAAGGAAGGCGTAGGAGATGATTATTGGTGACAAGGGAAGCCTCAACCACCTCCAGAGAGCATGTCTCCTAAGTGCAAAGTATGGAGAGTAAGGAAACAATTGACAACAAATGGAATAGGCTCTGAGTCTCGCCACACAATGTATGTGCGTGGTCACTGAGGCGCCAACATTATGGCTGGAGGACGGATATGGTTTGTGCAGCCGTCATTGCCATCCAGAACGTGCCGTGCTATTGTGAAAAATGATTTTTTATTCTGAGCAAATCTCTGCTTCCACTTGCTTTAATGCTTCGCCAGAGAGCCGGGGACTCTGGGAGGGGTGGGGACGCACAGGGCTGGGCTGACCTCAGGAACTCATGTGTAAAGGGCTTTTTCTCACTTGGAAGCAGGCTGGGTTCACAGCTGTTCTTTCTGGTAAAGCTTGTTTCTGAACCTTGCCACGTCTGAGTCCGAAGAGGGAAATGAAGGTGACAAATGCTGCGAGGAGCCCTGTGCACATCTTGGCTATGGTCCTGCTTAAGTCTGTTTCATTTGAATCCCAGTTTTACCTTTCCTCCTTTCTGGGTTCCGAAGCATCAGATGGGTGCCAAACGCTTCCACGGACAACACTAAAGCTGAACAAGGTGGAGGCAGATGAAGAGCAACGGGAGGTTGGTGTTTTGGAGACTGAATACTTGGGCTTCCTAGGCCAGTCCAGCTGGTGGTTAGAGCCCTGTTTCAGATTCCACTGAAATCTCCTAGTGTCCAAGGACCAAGTGGCTCCTAAGTCCAGAATTTCTGTTACATGTCTCACCAAGGAGAAGCTGGGCCAAAATGCATTGAAGAATAAAGCAGGAGCTTGGCTTGTGAATCCACTCTCTGATTCTGAAATTTCAAAGGCTCCGTGCACAGACATTTCAACACTGAAAGCACAGCAGAGAAAATCAAAGACTTGGGCTTCCTCCTTGCCCCTCTTTTAGGGCTTTTATGGTTTTCCAAGGCGCCTCCCAGAGCCGAGTGTTGTATAGGTCATGTTTAAAAATGTCGTAGTTCTGAGGGACTTGCTGTTCTGCTTTCTTTGGCAAGGAGACCCGGTTTTTGTCTTGTGGCAAAACACAGAGCACAGATGTCTGTGGGCCCCCTCCCTTTCCCCTGACCTTTGCTCTCTTCTCTGGATACCCTACTGACCTGTTCTCCCTTACAAGATCTGAACTGCTCACACACTTCGTTAAATTCTCATCCTAGCGAGAAGCATCTGAGCATCTTATTAGAGCCTGTATGAGTTCTGTTCTGGATGCCTATTTGTGTAACTTCAGGTCTCTGGCATGGAAATGTCCCATGCCCACAGACCCACACAGGTAATATAAACTCCAACAGTAGTTTAAGGTTGAAGGTGGTCACAGGGAACACTGGGGCCCGTGTCTCCTGGTGAACCACACAGGCTGTCTAAAGGGGCTAGTTCCATCTCAATGTAGCCATGCAGGAATGTAGACCGGTTAGGTAGCAAGACAAGGGGTTGTTCCTCTCCATGCTTAGGGGGCCCCCTACAGGAGGTTGGAAGCCAATGCGGGCTAAGCCCAAGCCAGGAGAGCTTAATTGACGCCTCCCAGCTGAAAACCCTTAAAGGTTGGAATCTGGAGACCACCGCCCCTTCCCTTCAGCTGCTTCTCTGCCTTCCACTCAGCAGGGCTGAGTGTGCAGTGTCATAAGGGTGCCCGTGTTCAGTTTAGTGTAACGCCGGAACCTTCTTCTCTCATGTATATAAACCCACTCGGATTACCAACCAGGCTTTGGTGTGAATTTCTTTCCAGTGTGTAGCCAAGGACCGAGACATTTCCCACCCGAGAAACCTAACAGGCCCAGACTTACAATAAACCCATATTTTTATTTATAAAGCAAGAGGTGACCAGGTCTAGACAATAATGGTGAAGAGGGCCCTGGGTTTGAGAAAGATTCTGAAGTAGAATCCATAACCCTTAGAAATGTATTGGCCTTAGGGGAGGGGCAAAGAGGGCTGGATTGAGAAAATCTCTGGCATCCAGTTCTGACTTGACTTCTGGATCCTGAATCCTTCAGGGCCATGACCTTGCCCTCCACCCAGACCTTCCAATAGCCATCTTCTCAGAGCCTTGTTAAGTTCTCATAATACATTACACCTGCCATCCTGTGAGCAGCTACCAAACCCAGGCACTTTTTTCAAAGACAAGCTCACTCTCTCTACCCCTAAGAGCAGGTAGTTTGGGGATGATAGATATGAGATACCACAGAAGACAAATCTGTTATCTTCCATGGTGCACAAAACATGCTGTCACAACCAGGACTCATGACAATCCCTCAGTTTCCTAAATTGCTTCACTGCTACTTTTTAATTAAGCCTCATTAGATTGTCATATATTGATAAGAGGGATGACCCTGAGCTAGATGCATAAATTAAAGCTTTCCTCATCCTGTGCTTTTATATAAATGTGTTAATTATTTTTGTCATTAGTGAGAATAATGGAGGGATGGAGCAATACCAAATGGAGTTTGACAAAGTGTTGGTGTTTGCTGCTGCAAACGTGGTGCATGTCAGATACAATCTGTCACCCAGTGAGTCTGCAATTAACACCAAGGGACAAAAGTAGGATTCCCTGTAATAAATAGCCTTCCTCCCAGATGCTAATGGGGACCCAGCAGGACCCAATGTTGTGTTGTCGCAGTTGTACACGGGCCCTTAGAGGAGACAGAGCTGGTGTTTGAAACGAGTCTTGTTTGCCCCCACTTGGAGCTCATCCACCCCAGGACGGTCCTATCCACTGCCAGGGACTCGCAGCTCCCCCTCCACAGGATGCAGCCAGCTCTCCAGCTCCCAGATGCTCCACCATATGCAGGGCCTGGGACAGGACGTGGGGTGAGCAGTGGGCACTGGGCAACCTGGGGTCCCATCCAACCTGGCCCAGGGCGTGCACAATCCCACCTTGCAGGCCTCCTGGAGCGTGGCCTCTTTCCTCCTACAGTTGGCCCTTAGCTCGCCCCAGAGCTGCTGCAGTTCCTGTAGCCTCGCCTGGAAGGTCTCTGAGGCCCAGTGGCCCCCCTGCAGGCCCCTCTGTCCCTCCTGAAGCCACAGTGGGCACACAGACCTCCTCCAGCCACCAGCCTTGTGGGTGTTGGTTCTGGGCACTAGCTTGTAAGCTTCGTTCCCCCCTCTAGGTAATGGGCACAACAATGGATTTTTTTGTTTCAAGGAGAGAAACCATATACAGTCCTGAGTGGGGCCCAACTTTTGTAGATGGGAATAGAGACACTTAAAAAAGAAGGAAAAAATAGGATTGACCTCCAGTCCCTTCACTGGCAGGGACAAATGCTCTGGTCTCACTGTGTCCCCTAAAAACATCATGTCAAAATGTTTTCTTTTAAATTATGGACATCACTGCATTATAGTTACGACAGCCAAAGGTGGAAGACGCCTTTCAGTCCGTGGACAGATGGATGGACCAAGTCAGTGAGTTCGAGTTCTAGAACGGAGTCGTGTCCTTTCATTAAAATAGGGGGATAAATGTCAGGTCACAAATGAACCTTGAAAAGACATGCTGGGAATTAAATAAATAAAATTCCCAACTCACTGCCATCCAGTCAACTCTGACTCCTGGTAACCCTAAAGGGCAGAGTGGAACTGCCCCCACGGGTTCCGGGGATGGTAACTCTTTTACAGACATAGAAAGCTTCATCTTTCTCACAAGGCGCAGCTGGTGGACTTGAACTGCTGGTCTTGCTGATCACAGTCCAATTCGTAACCACTACGCGAGCAGGGCTGCTGGTAATGACATAAGCCAGACACAAAAGAACAGGTGTAGGACCGAGCCAAGTAGAGAAAGGGTGAGCACAGGCAAAGGCACAGAGGCAGGCAGATCGGAGATATATGGGTTCACGGTGGCACCCTTGGGCGGGTTAGTGCCCTGTGATCCCACTACCCATTTAATTATTATTATTATTACTTTTCCTTTCCCCGCCTCTTTTTTATCTGTCTACCATGTGTATCCCTGAATTTGGTCTGGTCCCTGCCATATTACCTGGTCCTCACCCCAGGAATGTTTATACAGTAGCTTTTCCCCTATGTCCCTTTTGCATTGTTTTTAAAGCTTTCCTCCGTGGACTCAAGTGTACTTGTCCTTTTGTGCTTGGTTTACTTCGCTTAGCATGCTTTCCTCCAGTTCTTCCCATGCAGTGATGTGCTTCAAATTTTCATCACTACTTTTTAGCGATGTGTAGTACTCCATTATATGTATGTACCACATTTTTCCCCCCCACTGAAAAAGAAGTCTTTATTCTGATCCCACCAGCTGTACCATCTGTTATGTGCCTTCCTCCTTGACAATCTGGTCTTTCTTGAGTGGTCCCATGAAAGCTTTTTTCTCTTCCACGGTCTGGAAACGGCCATGGCCCAACTTGGAGGTGGTGTCGATGAACTTGAGGTCGATCTTCTCCAGGGCACGGCGCTTAGTCTGCACCAGCAGGGACTTGTGCAGAGTCAGCACCCGCTTCTTGGTGCCCACCATGCCGCCATTCAGCATAACAAAGTCATTGATCACTTCCCCATAGTGGACAAAGTCGCCCTGGGGTTGTTGCTCTTGTCCGAGAGATCTTAGTCGGTGGAGGCATTGTTCTTGATAAGCTTGCCGTCCTTGATGAGGTAGCCCTGGCCAATCTTATAGATCTTGTTGATCTCTGTGCGGTGGTGGTAGCCTTCCTGCCCAGTGTGGGTCATCGAGAAGGCCACACGGGTGGGATGCCAGGCCCCGATACAAGCCACCTTGCACAACCCTCGGTGGGTCTTTCGGGGCAGCTTCTTGGTGTGCCAACGACTGGTGACCCCTTTGTAGCCTTTGCCCTTGGTCACCCCCGTGATGTCGATCATTTCATCCTGCCCGAACACCTGGTTCACTGGCACCAGCTTCTCTCGGGCCCAGTCCAGCTTCTCAGCCACGGAGCCCCCGTTCACCTGCATCTCCGTCAGGTGCGCCTTCTCCTGGCACAGGAGGAGCAGGTGCTTCTGGGTGTGGGCGATGGCGCGCATGACCGGGCAGGACTTCTTCATGCTGCTAAAGTCTTTCTCGAGCTGCTTCTTACCCTCGTCATCCTGCCACTTCTTGCAGTACTTGGTGAAAGCCTTCTTCTTCGACTTGTGCCAGTTCTTGTAGAACCGCCGCTTGCACTCGTCGTCACTGATGTGTTCCGCAAAGACCGTCTTGAAGGTCCGGAGGCCGTGAGGTGTCTACACATAGCCCACGATGCCCACCACCAACATGGGAGGGGTCTCCATGATGGTCACGGCCTCCACCACTTCCTTCTTGTTCACCTTGGAGCCTGGCCTGTCGACCTCGCGCACAATGTGGGTCATGCCGGCCTTGTAGCCCAGGAAGGCCGTCAGGTGGACCGGCTTGGAGCCATCATCCTTGGGGAAGCTCTTCACCTTCCCGCCTTGCCGGCTCCTGCGCTTCCGAGGCAGGAAGCCCAGAGCCCCATGCTGGGGCGCCAAGAACTTCCGGTGTGACATTACATCGTTGATCCCCGCTGGTAGAGGTACCCTAGCTTTTTAATCCAATTGTCAGGTGATGGAAATTTGGCTTGTTTCCAATTCCTTGCAATTGTGAACTGTGCCAATGAACTTTGGAGCACAGATGTTTGATCTTGGTTTGTTTCTTGCCCAGTAAGAGTGTGGGGGGGGGTTGCTTGGTCATATGGTAACTCTATTTCCATCTGTTTTAGATATCGCCAGTAGACCTCTTTCTTACACACATATGAGTCTCCCTGGATTTGTTTCACGGATGATGTGTCTGGGTCATTGTGTGGTCGTGGTCTCTTTTAAGACTTGATCGATGTTTTCTTTACATTGTTTGTCCTGAAGGTCTCTTTTGTACCCTAAAACAAGGAGTCAAGGAGATGCATGGGACTTGATTGCTGAAGGGGGGCAGGAGTGAAGAAATGGACCCAAAGGGTGTCCATACCACTTCTGGGCTCTGCTCTGGAGCTGTGCCAGCTGTCCATGAACTGTTGGCACCTGTGGCCGAGGCTGCGGGCTGACCCCAGGCTTCTCTGGCAGAGGAGGGCTGCCTTCTGCTCTGGGATATGGGGGATGTCCGGAGGCTGAAGAAGGGGATCAAGTTGTGATCAAGAGGCCCCTGGCATGGGAGTGTACTGGCTCAGCTCTTCCTCTGCAGCGTCCCACAGAAGAGGTCCCCTGGCCTGGCCCCGATGCTAGACCCAGTGGCATACCTGCCCCTGAACTTGGAGGAGGCCCATCTCCTGCTCCAAGGCCTCGTGTCTGTGCAGCAGCCTCTCTATGCTCTCAAGAGCCTTCCCAAGGTCCAGGACTCTAGCAAGGGCACACTGTGGAGGACGGGCACATTACAGGCTTGGCCTCTGCCCTTCTGCCCAGGGTTCTCTTCGATCCTTTCTTCCTGGCTGGTCTTGGTCTTGGCCTCGGGCAGGTGACAGAGTCTGATTAGTGTCTGTACAGTGACACTGCGGGTGTTGGGGACAAGGCTGCTGGATGGAAAACCAGTACCTAGCAGGGGTCCCAGCTCTTCCTGTCAATTCCCTTCCTGCCTCCCTTCCATGGGGTTTCTGTCTCATAGGCCAGGTGTTTCTGAAACCGCATCAGCTTCTCTTTGTGGTCCCCAAGAGGGACAGGCTATTCCAGCTGCTGGCCCCACCCCTGGATCCAGTCGCCGTCCTGTGTGATGGTGGGGACATGAGTGCCCAGATGTTCATACTGCCTTGGTCCCAAGCGGTGACCCCGTCTACCCCTCGGGCTCTGCCAAGGAGTGAAATGCTGACCAAGCTCAGGGACAGCACAATAATTTTTCTTTCACCCAAGATGACAGGGCCCAGGCCCATCAGTCTTCAGATCTAGGAAGTGGCTGGGCATGGGCCATGGGTGGGTTCTCATGTGGAGGGTGCCCCTCAACCACCACTGGGGCCCTGTCTACTCTGCCCATCAGGATGACAGGTGTCCACACGGGTCTGAGAATCAAGGGCCCTGGGCTCCAGTCCTAGCTTTGCCCCTGGAAAAGCCATTAAACTCTCCACATCCCGTTCCACCGCAGGCCGCCCCTTGGCCCCTAGTGGGGCTGAAGGTCACTTGTAAAGGTGAAAAGGGGTTCAGGTGGGGTGCCCTCTGACCTGGCTACCAGCCCTGAGAAAGCCGGCAGTAATCAGAGAGGTGTGAAGCTTGTGTCACTGACCTTCTCCCAGGGCTTCCACTCAAGCCGGCCGCTCACGTATTGTGCCCAGCAGGCCCTGAACCCAGGGGCCTTGCAGCACCCTGGCCTGTTCTCTCAGCACAGCCTCCTGCATAGTGGGAGGTGGGAGGTGGACCCAGCCCTGAGTACCGAGTGTACCCCTGCTGGGGCTGGCTCACAGCCCATAGCCCTCACTATAAGTCCCGGGGGCCTCCCCTCAGCTCTGCAGTTGAGGGTTGGCCAGGCTCCTGGGCAGAAGGAAGCAGGGGCCATGTGATATGGGCAGATCCAAATGCCCTCTGTGGTCCCCAGAGTGTGGCCTAACCCATCCCCATGCACTTCTGGGTGCTTGGGCACCTCGGCTTGGTCACCAGCCCTGGATTGGAGCCCCTGGCTCCTTGGTAATCCCTCACCCACCAGCACAGGTTCGGTGTGCATACACACCTCACCCGTGTTCCCCCAACAGTCTGGATACCCCGGCCCTATCAGGGTCATGCCCATGACCGTCCCGGCCATCACCTCCCTGTCCTGTGTGCTCAGCACCTCGGGAAGGTGCCATGCTTCTGGATCAGCCGCTCCACCTCTTCCACAGAGCCCTCCAGGACACTGGCTTCCTGGGAGACCTGGGGCAGCCATGGAGGTGACACAGAGGTGGGGGGGGGTGATCGGGGGCACAGATGGTGGTTTAAAGGGAACCCTAGACAGCAACATCTGCCAGAACCTTGGTTTACAGCCTGGGCTCTCTGGGGGTGCCTCAAGGGGCCTGCGGCTGGGGGGGGGGGGAGGTGGGTGCTGAACAGGAGGAGAAGGAACCTGAGGAAGAAGAGCATTCCAACCTGGGGGCTGTTAGGAACATCCCAACTTCTGACGAGGTGGTGAGGAGCCCCATCAATTTCCAACCAAACAGCATAGGGCTTGGCTGGCCGGGGCCAGGTGCGGGGAGGAGATGGCCCTGAGTGACCTGAGGCTCAGGAGTCCCCTTGGCCACTTGGGAAGACACACTATCTAGCTCCGTATCAGAATAGCAGCCAGTGATCCAGGAAGCAAGGCGGATTGGGGTGGTACTACAGGAGGACTGGAGGTCCTGGGGTCAGTGTGTCTGTGTGTGGTGAGGAGAGCTGTCTCCTGGGCCTGCAGGATCTTGTCCAGCTTCCACACTGTCTGAGGAAGAGCTGCTTGCGGTGCATGGCCTGCCGTCTCCCTTGCTTCCGTTCCCAGGCCTGAAAGACCTGCTCCCAAGCATCCTGCAGGGCACATAGCCTTTCCTGGACCTGGGCATGGGCATGGACACAACCGAAGGTGGTGCTGAGGGAAGCTCCAGAGAAAAGGTGCTTGACTGTCCCACCCAAGGGGAGGGTATTGTTTGTGTTTCCACAGGGAAAGAGGGACCAGATATCAAGCCAGTGCCAGATGAATGCAGTGTGCCCGCACGGAGTGGGGAGCCAGTGGAGGGGCCTGAGGGCTGGGCTCCCATACCAGCTATGTGGACAACTGCCCCTGTCCCCAGAAGAATTTACTTCAGAGGACAGCACTGAAGCTGCATCTAGGAGAGAGGGGCATGTTTGATCAGAGCAAATGGGAGCAAAGAAGGGGGAGGAAGAGAGAGTGGAGCATATCCAGGCCCATCAGGCCTGGAGGACGATATCCCGGCTCTGAACAGCCAGTGGACAGAGTGGACAATGTGGCTGGTCCCACTATGAGACACACCGTCCATTGATGGCCCAGTGCCCTAAGGGGGACAACACTGGAGACTCAGGGTTAGAACTGGCCCAGACTGATCCTATGGCACTGAGGCAAACCACTAAAAGTGTGTGGCAGAGCAACCGTGGGAGCAGAGCAGGGAGACCCTGAGGTAGTACAAAGGACAGACTCTGGGGCCAAAGCATGGTACCCCATTGGACCTGACTGAAGGACACGCCTAGAGATTAAAAATCAGACCTTCATCTATGTATAGGTTTTTCTTTCTTTAAAATTTTTTTCTTTTATTTTATTCTTAAAAAAACATTTTATTAGGGACTCATACAACTCTTATCACAATCCATACTTACATCAGTTGTATAAAGCACATCTGTACATTTTTTTGCCCTCATCATTTTCAAAGCATTTGCCTTCCAAAATTAATTTATTCTTCTATGGGTAATTGGTTTCCTTTTTGTTGTCATTGCTGTGTTCTCACTCATTGCCTATCTTGCAATGACTTGATTTTTGGTGCATATTATTATCTCTACAGACCTATCTAGATACGATAGACTGCATCAATAGTTTGGAGGAGAAAACAAGGGGACCAATAGTTCCGGGGGAATAGGGGAGTGGGAGAGAAGGGGGCAAAGGGGTAGTGCTGACCAACCCAGGGACAGGGGAGCAATAAGTTATTCAAAATCAGTAGCAAGGAGGGTGTGAGTGGTCTGGTAGGGATTCAGCAAGGGCAAGGTAACCGAGAGAAATTACTGAAACCCAAATGAAGGCTGAGCATGATAGTGGGACAAGAGGAAAGTAAAAGGAAATAGAGGAGAGAACTAGGTGACAAAGGGTATTTATAGAGGTCCAAAGACTGGAATGTACATATGTAAATATATTTATATGAGTGTAGGGAAACAGATCTATGTGCATATATTTATAGGTTTAGTACTAAGGCAGCAGATGGACATTGGGCCTCCACTCAAGCACTTACTCAATGCAAGAGCACGTTGTTCTATTAAATTGGCATTCCAGGATTCACACCTTCCCGACACGATTGCTGAAGAAAAATGTGTGCATAAGCAAATGTGGTGAAGGAAGGTGACGGTGCCCGGCTATCAAAAGATATAGCGTCTGGGGTGTTAAAGGCTTGAAGATAAATAAGCGGCCATCTAGCTGAGAAGTATCAAAGCCCACATGGAAGAAGAACACCAGCCTGGCTGACCACGAGGTGTAGAAGGGACCAGTTATCAGACATCAAAGAACTAAAACTCGTATCAGTGGGTGCCCACCTTCCTGATACGATCAGTGAAGACAAACGTGTGCATAAGCAAATGTGGTGAAGAAAGCTGATGGTGCCTGGCTGTCAAAAGATATAGCATCTGGGATCTTTAAGGCTCAAAGATAAACAAGTGGCCACCTAGTTCAGAAGCAACAAAGCCCACATGGAAGAAACACACCAGCCTGTTTGACCACGAACTGTCGAAGGGATCATGAGGTATCAAGAATCAAAGAACAAAAAATCATATCATTGAAAATGTGGGTGAGTGCAGAGTGGAGACCCAAAGCCCATTGGTAGCCAACCGGACACACTTTACTGAAGGGTTGTGGGGAGGAGATGAGCCAGTCAGGGTGCAGGGTAGCAACGATGAAACATATAACTTTCCTCTAGTTCTAAAATGCATCCTCCCCCCACTCTCATGATCCCAATTCTACCTTACAAATCTGGCTAGATAAGAGGGTGTACATAGGTACAGATAGGAACTGGAAACACAGGGAACGCAGGACAGATGACTCCTTCAGGACCAGTGGTGAGAGTGGCGATGCCTGGAGGGTGGAGAGAATGTGGGGTGGAAAGGGGAAATTGATTACAAGAATCTACAAATAGCCTCCTACCTGGGGGAGGGACAGCAGAGAGGAAGGAAGGGGGAGACTTTGGACAGTGCAACATATGATAAAATAATATTAATTTATGAATGATGAAGGTTTCATGAGGTGGGGAGGGAGAGGGAAAATGAACAGCAGATATTAAGGGCTCAAGTAGAAGGCAAATGTTTTGAGAATGATGATGGCAACAAATGTACATATGTTATTTTTTTTTAAAAAAAAACCCTTTTATTATTTAAGCTTAATTTATTCCCAAGCCATGAGTTTTTGCTTCTTCAGTTTCTTCTGGGAAATCTTTTTCTTCAGTGCAACCTCCTCTTCTGGCTTGGGAACGATTTGTTCCTTCTCAGTCAGGATCATTTCAATGTGGCAGGGGGAGCTCCTGTGTGGATTAATCTAGCCAAGAAATCTGTAAGTCCGGTGGTGCATCTTGGGGGCTTTGTTCACCTGGATGTGCTCGATGACCTGAGAATCCACATCTAAACCCTTAAGTTCAGCATGACTTTCTGCATTTTTAAGCATGTGAACCAAACATTCAGCACTCTTTTTGGGCTACCAACTCTGGGTCCCACCCCACTGTTTGGCCTGGGCACATCTACCAACACCATCATTGTCCCGTCGGAAAGGCACACACTGCTTCTGCAGAGTGACGTCTTTCAAGTATTTGGTGGCTTTCCAAATGTGCATGCCTTTGATGGCCTGGGCAGTTTCACGGGTGTTTTTGAAGTGGACCCGGAGATTCGACCCTCTGTATTTGCAGGATTTTGTAGGGTTTTCTGGGTCAAATGAGTAGCGAACCATTTTAGCAGGTCACCTCAGGCCGCTACAGTTAGAGGAAGAGTCTGTACATATGTTCTTGACACAATGTATGTATGTATGAATTGTGATAAGAATTGCACGAGCCCCCAATAAAATGATTAAAAAAATAGAAAAGAAAGGTGCTTGGCCCTGTGGGGCCAGGGTGCAGTGGTCCAGTGGGCTGGGGGAGGGCCAGAAAGGGGAGCCGACCTCCACGGCGGACGGCCCTGTAGCCTGGAGCACCTGCTGTCCCCGCTGGGTGGCGCACTGGTGCAGCTCCTTCTGGGCCTCCAGCTTGGCCCGCAGCTCTTGATGGACACTGAAGTTTTCGGCTCCACTGCCGGGGTCTTGGGGCTCCTCCACCACCTGCAAATCTCACTGCACACTGGCTGCCCAGGAGGCATAGTCTTGCACCTGGAGCCTGGGAGAGCACGGGAGAGCATGGGGTGAGGGGACCTGGTACCGAGGCAGCATCACAGCCGGCCTGAGTCCACCACCACTCATGTCCAAACCTCCATGTCTCTGCCGCTCAATCCCACAGCCTTACCAAGTGTCTACTCGGCCTCAGCTCTGCCTGCCACCCCTCCTTCCCCCCCAGTTTTCCAGGGCCAATGAAGTCCCTCATGGGCCGCTTGATAGCTTTGCCCACCCATGCACAACTTTGCCAGACCCCCACTTAGAGGTAGCCTTTGGTGTGAGAGCCGAGGGACTAGGGACACTTGTCCCTTCACTGCCTCACTGTGCAGATGGAGGTTTATGGTGTGTTTTTTTAAATTTAAGTTTATTTATTTTATTGGGGGCTCTTACAGCTCTTGTTACAATCCATACACCAATTGTATCTGACATAGTCATACGTATATTGCCATCATTCTTTTCTAGACATTTATTTTCTGTTGAGCCCTTGGGATCAGCTCCTCTTTTTTTCCTCCTCCCCCAATCATGGTTACTTGATAGATTATAGATTGTTATTATTTTCATATCTCACATCGACCATTGTCTCTTTTATCCTCAGGTTTCTGTTGCTCCTCTCCCTGAGAGGGGTGTGTGGTTATATGTCATTCATTGCTATCGGTTCCCGTTCCTCCCATCCTCTACCTCCCTTCCCCCTACCCTTTTGGTATCTCTATTCCCATTCCTGTTCCTGGGTTTCATGTGTCATGAGTTTTATCTCTTGCTGATATCTATGCACTCTAGTCCAGAGTGGGAAGCGGCACTGGGGTGATGATAGTGGGGGGTGAGGAGGCCTCAAGGTGTCAGAGGCAGATTGTGTGATTCATTGGTGCGATCCATGTCTCCTCAGGAGGGCCTCCACCCAGTGGGACACAGCATCTGGGAGGCTTGTGGCTTTCTCCTGAGACAGCATGGTGGCCAAGGGCCCGGGCATTGAGTGTGGGACTCTGGGCCTGGGGTGGCAGCACTTGCAGAAGCCACCCCCTCCCCCAGGCACCCACCTGGATACGGGCGAGCACGTGAGACAGTTGGCTGTGAACTTTGAGGGTGGCCTCAGCGTCTCAGAGCAGGTGGGGTCTGGCCTGAGTCAGCTCCCACAGCTCCAACCAGGCAGCCCTGCCCCCAGACGGGGGTCAGCAGTTATCCCAGCATGCTCATTCCTCCCCCTCAGCTTCTGTCTGGTCAACCCTTCAGCTTCTTGCCTGGGTTTAGAACTTGTCCTAAGCTTCCAGAGGGCCACCGTCCTGAGATCTTGCTCGGCGCTTTAGGCCTTTCTGCAAACTCTCCTCCCAGGAGCCCATTATCACTAGCAGTTTACCCCTTGCTCTAACGATGCTCCAGGAGGCCTGCTTGGGAAGTGTTGGGCTGTTGCCTGGTTCAGTCCCACTAACTGCTCCTCAGGAGAAAGAAGAGGTTCCCTGCTCCTGGAAAGATTTACTGACTTGCAAACCCTCTGGAGGATCCCCATGAGTCAGCAGGTGGGGTCATTCTAAAGCCCGGCACACGGCAGGTAGCCACGTTGTGTGCCACCCAGGCATGCTGTGTGTTTGGAGGAGACTGCACACCCTTCAAAGGTAGAAGCTGCACCCCTCCATGGTTCTTGCATGCAGCAAATGCCGGGCCCCTGAGACTCCGGGCCAGCCTCTGGGCTAGGATCATGGGCAAATCGGGATCTCGCCTAAGCTCCATCTGGGCTGGAAACGCAGTAGCTTGTACTGTGACCTGGGTCAGCCTGGGGCTGTGCAGGGCATCCTCAGCCCAGCTCAACTCTTCCCAGAACGCCCCTGCAGGTGCAGGGAGCCCGTGGCTTGGGAAAGTGACCCTGCTAAGTGGGCTTTGTGACCAGGCTCCCTGATCCACCGACCCAGCTTTGCCTCCTCCACAGGCCGCAGACAGCAGGGGCTGCCCTGGGTTCCCTGAACTCGGGCCCTCTCTAGAG
Organism: Tenrec ecaudatus; assembly: GCF_050624435.1. Classification (NCBI taxonomy): domain Eukaryota; kingdom Metazoa; phylum Chordata; class Mammalia; order Afrosoricida; family Tenrecidae; genus Tenrec; species Tenrec ecaudatus. The sequence continues at coordinate 156,227 of NW_027457961.1, forward strand.
ACAGTGGTTTGGCAGAGCCGCAGCACAGCAAGGGTCTCCCTGGAAGCCTCTTTATCCCATGCCCAGCACCTCCTCCCAAACTCAACCCTGCTCCAGGCTGCTGGTACTCACTGTAGGTCCTCTCACCACTGCTGGGCCCTGGGGGCAGTGCTGGGCCACCACTCCAGCAGGCTCTCCGCTAGTGGGGCAGGCTGCACCCTGGTGGCCACCCATCTTCACTTGATGCCTAAACATTGCAAACTTGGTTAAGAGGAGCGAAGAGAGAAGAGGGGTCACAGGGGGCCCTGGCTGGTGGGCTGTAAGACACCTCAGTGAGTGACTGGGCAGGGCAGGACTGAACAGCCACAGAACTTGCCCCTCTACGCAGAGAGGGGAATAGGAAGCCACAGCTGTCCTCAGTCCAGACTGATGTTCCCCATCAGCCCCTTGTGCATGCAGCCCCCCCTCCACTACCCGTCTTCATTCGGCTCCAGGGCACCTTCCTTGCCCCTAGCCCCTTCCTCACTAGGGTGTGCTCACAGACCTCTCTCCTCTGGCCACCTGCTGCTGGCTGCTCAGCCAGCTCTGCAAGTCCTCAGCTTCCCTCAGGAAGCCCTGCAGTGCCAGCATCCTCTTCAGATCCTGGCCCCTGTGGTGACAGCCTGAGTCCCCCAACAGTTAGTGTGCATGTGTCCACACTCTGGAGGTCATGGGACCCAATCAAAGGGGCTGCCTGAAGGACAAGGTTCTTCATGGTCTTTGCCCAGGCTGCTCCTCTGGATTCAAGAAGCAAACCCAGGGCATGGGGAGTTGGGGCTGGCGAGGGTGTGGTGGGGGGAAGGGCATTTGACTGGAGCCAGGGTGCTGAGCCCCTGCCCAGCAGGCTCTCCTCAAAAGTTTGTGGGAAGAGGAAACAGTGAAGGACTCATCTTTTCCTGACACATGTCTACAGGCCTCTGTCACGGTTCTCTTCAAGGCAGGGGTAGCATCTAGGGGAATAAGCAACCCCAGCCAGTTTTCTGGTACCCACGGATGCAGTGACCCTCACTGTTGGGCTGCCAACTCCCGCAGTGCCTGCAGCTGCTTCCAGAGCTTCCCCTGCATCACACACAGCTGCTCTGAGACCTCAGTTACAAGGATCTACGTATAACTTCCTCCCTGGGGGATGGACAACGGAAAAGTGGGTGAAGGGAGACAAAATATGTAAGATCTGACAAATTATCAAGGGTTCATGAGTGAGGGGGGAACAGGGAGGGCGGAGAAAAATGAGGACATGATGCCAGGGCTTTAAGTGGAGAGCAGATGTTTTGAGAATGATGAGGGCAATGAATGTACGGATGTGCTTTACACAACTGATGTATGTATGGATTGTGATAAGAGTTGTATGTGCCCCTAATAAAATGATTTTTAAAAATTAAATCATTATAATTTCTTAGGACAATGCCATTTGTATTTCAAAGCAACATTCACGAAAGCTATTTTTTCACCTTCACTATGTTCTATTTAGTTTTAGATAGAGCAAAAACAATTCTTATGCCTT